>NC_046659.1:156678266-156704253 GCF_010883055.1 Belonocnema kinseyi
GCCATATCTCGGCTATGAAAAATCTTATCAAAAAGTTAGGCATCGCATTTTGTAGGTAAAGAGTAGTTCTTTACGATGCCATTGTCAGTTTGTGAAAAAAAAATTTTTCGCGATGTTACGGGGCCTCGAACTCGTCTGGTCTCTGGTTCTGAGAATTGTTGGCCTGTGTTATTGTTTTAAAGTCTGGATCAGGTTTTGTCAAAAATTAAACTTTTTTGCTTCTTTCGACATTTATTTGTACAGTTGTGCCTCAAAATCTACTGCTCGGAAAAATTTAAAACGTTTACATTTTGTGTATCGATGTTAGATGCCTCTTTTTTGACCCTTCTGTATTATGCTCGACACTTCTATATTAAATGAATATTACATTTATTTATGTATTTTTGCCTGAAATTGATTATTTAGATACTGAAAAAAAAATAACTAAAAATTGTAATTATCATATTTACTTCAATATTTGTTTCTTATTTTGCATGAAATTTTAGTTTTAACTACGCTAAAACGTGCATTCTTTTGATAAATTTGTACCTTTAACATTCCAACTACGCATGAATTTTGAAACGTGCGTATTCTTATTGCCTTATTTTTATAATGTTTATAATTATTTATTTTCTATCTTATTTATTACGATGGAAACAAAATCTACTTTTTTCTTCTCGAAATTATTAATAACAAAATTTTAGAAAAAAACTAAGGGTTATAATAAAAAGTTATTCTTGACAAATTTGTAGCTTCTTTTTGGGTTTACCATTTCTGTCCATTCATCTTTTTCTGTATCTTGCATAGTTTGATCATGAAAACTTTTTTGTTATGGTAATCTTATAGAAGATTACAAAATCACATGTTTTTCTTTTCTGGTCTTTTTTTCATATCATGCGTTGTTTGACACTAAATGTTCATTATCGTTTTTTTGTGTGGATAGGTAATGTGGTGATTTTTGTTGGATCAAGAAAAGTGATTGGGATAAATTGTCTTTTTTGTGCTATGAATAGCCGCCCAAAGGATTTGCAAAAATTAAAAAAAGTGGTCTCAAAAATTTGGAAATTACTCAAATTTTTTAATTTTAATACAACATAGCTGTTTAACAAACTCGATCTTTCTTTTTGGTCTCTAAAAACTTGTGCCGAAGCACAATCCAGTTCGAATGGTCTTTTTTCGGATTTAGGGGATCTCAAAATATGAATATTTAAAGAAATCTGCGATATTCAGTTTTCAAATCCAACTAATAACTTCTAGTAATGATAAGATTGTAAGAATTATTATTATTGTTTAACAATTCAGGATTAACACATTGTTATCTCTATTATATTGAATTAACTATTTTATCAAAGATATAAGAAGAATATAAAAATCTGTTTTTAAATTCTAAAGAATTACTCACTTGAAATGTGAGAAACGAGTAAAATTTTCGGAAAATTAAAGTGTGTATATTTTTCGCCTTATTTGATGAAAAACGATTAACGATGGCATCTTTATGTCGACCATCAGCTCTAGGGTTTTTTGAAAAACTTCGTTAAAAAAATATTCATGTGTCTCTTTTTACAGAATCTTCATCATCGCCCAATCCATCATCACCTAGGCCATCAAGTCCAACAGCACTAGGTAATTCTAAGATTCAAATAAAATCCAAAACAAATAATAGATTTACGCTTTCAATACTATGATATTAAATGAACTCTTTTAGCAAGAAAGAATCTGTAATATTACTTATTAATTTTAAGAATTTAAGAATTGCTCACTGGAAATATGACAGACGACTACAAATCTGATCAAATTAAAACGTGTATATTTGTTATAGTATTTAGTAGAAACATTTGTCTAAAAAAATCCCTATATATTTTTTTTACAGAATCATCACTTCCCAATCTATCAATATCAATATTATTCAATATTTCGAAATTATACGGTATTACTCAATTGAAATGTGACAAAAGGCTACAATTTTCGGCAATTTAAAACGTGCATACTTTTTTTAACTTTCTCGAAACACAGAAAGATTCAGGAAGGCATCTTTATTTTTAACATTAAGGGCATGCGATACTTACAGTTTCCCCGGCTTTTTTCCACAAAAATAAAAATGTTTAAAAACTGAATTCGGAGATGCTATAAAATATCATAACGGATGTCCCCGGACTCTTTTTTGAGGGGTAATAACAAAAAAAATTATTGTGCTAAATAAAAATTGTATGCATTATTTTGAGGTTAAGTAGTTTTTTATCTCTGCCTTTCCGATAATTTGAAAATTATTGATGAGATAAACTTTTTAAATGCCTGAAAACAAAATTAGTTCCGGGGAGATTAGTTACTATGTTTATTTGTAAGTCCAAAGTTTTCGGCCAAAAATATTGTGTAGTTTGGAAGTAATGCACGGGAGAATTGTAACACACATAACCTCGAAATATGCACACGTTGTTAGCAAAATCAAATTTAAAAAAAAATAAACACAAAAAAGTGTGCGGGAACGTCCGTTAGCATGTACGCTATCATTTCCCAAATTTTTAAAACAAAATATTCATTATTCTAGAAAAAAAGCCGGGGGAATCTAAAACTGGTAAAATTGACAATTTTATAAGTATCACATGCCCTTAACTTTGGGGTTCGTTGAAAAACTTTGTTAACATAAGATCTTTATATTTATAGTTAAACAGTCATCATCATTTAATCCGCCATCTCCAAGGCCATCCAGTCCACCAGAATTAGGTAATTTAAAGACTAAAATACAATTTAAAAAAAGATTTATAATATTAAATTGACTATTTAAAAAAAACGTATGTGTAATATTAACAATTTATTATCAGAATTTAAAGAATGAATCACTTGAAATATGGCAGACGAGTAGAATTCTGAGAAAATTATAACGATTATATTTGTAATCTTATTTAAAGAAAAAAACATTTCAGCGTCCTTCTTTATTTTAAGCATTATCTTTTGGGTTCGTTGAATAATTTTGTTAACAAAAATCTCTGCGTTCCATTTTATAGAATCATTACCGTCCAATCTGAAATTATCAAGAACAACTGGTTCAGGGAATTTAAGAATTGAAATACGATGTAAAAAATATATTAGGCTTACCCTTTTTATTCTATAATAATAAACTCACAATTTAGGCAATCATTTATGCCTAATTTAATTAAGTATTTTTAAATTATACGGAATTAGGAAGTTTAAATATGACGAACGGCTGCAATTTTCGGCAAATTAAAAGGTGTATATTTTGTATCTTGTTAAAAAAAGAACACGATTATTGAAGGCATCTTTATTTTTACCATTAACTTTGAAGTTTTTCTGAAAATTGTCGTTAATAGAAGATCCCTGTATTTCCAGTTAAGCAATCATCATCTCCATCCAATCCATCATCGCCAAGGCCGTCCAGTCCACTAGCATTAGGTAATTTGAAAAATAAATACATTTAAAAAAATTATTAGAGTTTTTTTCCAAAATGCCTAGTTTTTCCTTACATGAAGTGGTATTTATTGGTTCTATGGCTACCTATCATTTTACCTGGTATTTTGATATTTATCTGATGAACAAAAGAATTTTTTACATTACAATTTGTATTATAATTTGTTTTACAATTCGGCTGCGTGATAAATTGAATGGATGCATCATTTAAACTCTAAATGGAATTTTAATGGAATTTCGTAAATATCACAACCTATGATAAACGCGTTAACGATTTCTCTTTCAAAATTCAGAATTTGAAATAGTGAAATTCATTAAATTTAAAAAGTAAAATTGATTGAATTCCAGGAAAAAGGTTTGTTTGTTCAGAATGCAAATGAAGAATGTTAAATGATGAATGTAGCTATTTGCCGAAAAACAAAAAACAATTTTCCTCTACGATTTTTTATCATTTTTTATTTGATGATTACAATTTTCGGACTCGGTAAAGAATTACTTTATTGAGGTATAATATATTATTATTTGGCTCGAAATTGAATTACTTCGTTGAAAATTCAACAATTTTCCTAAAGAAGAAAACATAATTATTGGTTAAAATGTAACTTTTTTCTTTAAAATTCAATGGTTTTGTGAAAAAATTTCTATTTTTAGTTTGCATATTCAACAATTTGTAAGAATATTCACTTTACTGTTATGTTAAAAACTCAAATGTTTGGTTAAACATCATTTGTTTTTTAGTTTAGGACTCAAATTTCTTCAAATACCTTAAAGTCCCTTGAAATCAGTAAGACGACTAAGAATCCTTTGAAATTTAATTGAAAAGTTCTCTAGAAGTCCCTTTAAATCTTTGTGAATCCTAGAAGAATTCTTGAAAGTCCCCAGACATTATTTAGATGTCTTAGAATCAAAATCCATGGAAAACGTGAAAATCCATTTACAAAATATAAATCATTTCATAACCCTTTATTATATTTAAAATTAAACTAGATAGTGAAATTTCTCTGAAAAATTTTAATTCATATAAATCTGTAAAATCTCTTGAGATCCTTGAAGATTTAATAACATTCATTAAAACTTTGTTAAATGACTTTAAAAAAACCTTAAAAATACTTTCAATTAAACTTTTTAACATAAGTTCTTTAAAAATAGGAAATAAATTTAAATCGCTTGAAATATTTAGAAACGTGAAGGATCCCTTAAAATTTATTAAATTGGTATAATTGGTAAATTTGGTCAAATTCTTTGGAATGCCCTTAAATTCCTTGAATTCCATGAACTCACTAAGAATCTCTAGAAATTAAATGAAATTTCATTTATTTTCCAAATTTCTGCAGAAATCCGTTGAAATCTTTAAAAATCGTGAGCAATTATTTGAAATCCCTTGACATTTTTATAATCTCATGAAATTCTTGAGACTCCTCTTAAATCTCTGAAAAGTTTTGATACCTTTTTACACCTCGGAGTTTTAATAAAAATGTTTGAAATCTTCTAAAATTCCTTGAAATCCGTTGAAATCTTTAGATATCATACAAAATTATTATTAAAAACTTTTTTTTAAAGCCTTGATAATATTTTTATTCGCTTGGAAACCGATGAAGTATTTTTGAATCAGTAAACATATTTGGAAAAACCTTGTAGTTCGCAAAAGTTCCCCAAAGTTTTTTGAAATCATATGAAATTTCCTAAAGCCTCCTAATATGTTTGCAAAGCTACTTTAAATAAAAAAAAAACTATTTGATACTACATTACCTATAAGAATGTTTTCCAATGGAGGATTACGAAATATTATAGAAAAAAAATCGACTTAAAACTTTCGAGTTCAGAACAGAGGATGGAGTTTCGAGAGTATGTAATTGTTATGCAGCAATAAAAGATATTTGGGATTCAGAACTGAAGTTCAAAATTCAATTTTTTGATTAATTATCAAAAGACTCATTACTTAGTATAATTTAATAGTAACTATGTATTTCTGACTTGAGCAGGTCCACCACAGCCACGAATTATTCGAATTGATCCGCAAGCAGGTGATTTGGTCTACCGTAGTGAAGATTTTGTTGGAAGATATTATAAACTTGGAGCGCGTGGGGTGTTTTTTAGAATAAACTTGAGAACTGGCAATTTTGGTAATTGAAAATTTCTGTTTTTTTGTTATGTTCCATTAGTGAAATTTTAAAATATTAATAATCCATGAGTTTACTCCATAATTACTAATTAAATACAATTTGTCATTAATTCAGTAAAAATGAACGGTCAGAAATTGACAATAAGAATGGAAGACCTTAAGAATGGTGATGCACTGATACGAAATAAATGGTTTATTGGATTTTGGGCAAAGAACGCATTTTATGAGGCAACTGCAGATAAGAAAAAACAACTGATCTTTCCCTGAAACTTGGATCCATCTGTAGTCCAATACTGGTATCCTGATGGCGACCAGGAAACTGTACAACTGCATTTTGTTCAACCAAGGATTGGTGGTTACCTTAAAATATACTTATTAAACAAATATTTTTTAAAAATACTGAAAATTTTGCAAGGTTGTTATTGCTATCCTCTTCACTATTAATTATTAATTTTATTTTATTGTATTTCTTAATAAATCTACAGTAAAAAGCTATATAATAATTTTTGAAGGGGGCAATCATTTTCTAAGAATAAAATAAAATACACGAGTGTACAGAATTTTGTCAAATTGTTAATTGTTTATTGAAACTATTTGGTATCGCTCAACAGTGTCAGTATGTAAAAAGTAGGTACTTAATATATGAATTTTACAGATTTTACTGAATCAAAATTGTCATTTTTTTAGGTATTATAAAATGCTTGAATGGTTATTGTTTTATTTGCTGGTTCACAAATCTAAATTTTAAGAACGAATCAACTCAGATACCATTATTTTAGAAAAAAGATCGCGAGGAGAAAAATTCGTGTAAATATTTTTTATGAGATTCAAGTAGGATCCCTACATTAAATAAATTTATAACAACAAAGGATATAAATTACTAATTGAATTATTAAAATTTCCACTAATGAGGTCATCCGCTAATTGCTTTTCTGCCATCTTGATGTGACTCGAGCTGAACTCAAAACTTCATAATGATCGAGAATCTCAAATAATAAAAGTCGAGAAAATAAAAACCACGTGCTTCAAGCCATGAGTGCACAACATGTTCGTTTAGAAAAATATTAATAATAAAAATATTATTTAACATAGACATTTTTTGAGAGCCAAACCTTGTAAAAATACTTAGCCATAAGGCAAACCAAATTTGTATGAATGACCCTATATATATTTAAAGAGACTGTATCCATTATCTTTCATTACAAAGAAAAAGAGAAAATTGGGTGTAGGTTTATATTAATTTTCTTATAATGAATTTCTTACAATTTTTCGCAATTGTAGAAAAATAATTAAAATCATTACATCATTCTTTAAATAAAGAATGTAAAAATATTCAGAGAGTGGGTGCAAACAGTAGGGAAAGTCGTATCAGATAATCAAAAATTTTCGGAATTTTATAGAATACCAAAGGATTTAAAAATATTCAACATTTTTTATGGGTTTTCAAAGAATTTTATAGAATTTCCAGAGATTTCCAGAGTTCTCTAGTGAACATAGGAAAATAAATCACACTAAATTAATTCTGAATAGATTTTAAGTGATTGCAAACATTTTAAGAAAATTTAAACTATTGCAAGAAATATCACAAGATTAAAGCATTTCAAAAATTAAATGGATTCTAACAGTTTTTTTTTAATGAAAAAGTTTAATTGAATTTAAATTTTAGCGAATTTCCATGGATCTTGAAGTATTTCTTCGAATTTCATGAAAATTTTACAGAGTTCTCAGGATTTCCAAACATCTCAGAAAGTTTTAGGATATTCTAAGAAATTTAAACAAATTTAATTGCATTTCAAGAATTTAAAGGTATTTCCACAGATTTAAAAAAAATTAAGGGACATTTTAGCATATTTCGAAAACTTTTCCTATAGATGAAAACAAACGTTTAAGAGATTTTCCGGATTTTATGCAAATTCACTAATGTTTCCTGTATGAAATTTATTTGTTCAGAATCGATATTTTTTGTGGGCATTCTTATAACATTTTTAATAGTTGAAAATAAATTGTTCCTTTCTACAATCCATTATTTTTAAAATAATTCTTTCAATATTTGTGTAGGAATTCGTCTTTTTCTGCACCTAAGCTTTATGTAAGTAATTTCATTGTTTGTGATGAAATTATTGCGAGACAGTAATAAAGAAGAGATTACAATATGAAAAATCTTAGAAATTGCTAAATTTAAATTCACAGAATCAAACGATTAAATCTGGACGAGTTCGCATGGAAATCTATCCATTAAAAATATTTTAAAATCAAATAAAATTTCAAATTGATAATCTAATGCGAATATACACAAAAATATAGATTCTAAACAAATAAACTTCACAACAAAAATTTGTGAGTTTAGCTAATTTCTTTTCAAAAATTTCAACTATAATTTTATACTATATGAGAAGCTTTTTCGATCTTTTAAAATCGCTCAATACTTTTGAAGATATTTTTAAATTCATTACCATCTTGAAATCTATTAAAATATTTTAATATCGGTTGAAATTTGTAAAGTCATTCAAAATCTTTATGGTAAATGAAAAATCTCTTAACATTTTTTCAAATATTTTGAACTCCTTTGAAATTCCTTAGAATCCCGGAAAAGTTTGAAAACCTATAAAACTCTCTAAAGTCCATCGAAATCTTTTTAAATTCCTTGAAATTCGTAGAAATATTTTCAATCTCAATCTTTTGAAAGCCAAAGAAATATTGAAATTAATTGAAATATTTAAAAAACATTAAAATTCTTTTGAAAGGGTTAGAATCCGTTAAATTCCCACACAATTTGTTACATTTTTTAGAATCTCTTAAGGCGTCCTGATATGTTTGCATATCTAAGTATATAAATAAATCATTTATTTCTGCTTTCTCTATTTTTTGCAACAACTCTTTCAATATCTTAAAATTCTCTATTTCAATACTAATTTTCTTATAATAATTTTTTTGATTGCAGCAATTGCAAAAATTATAAGAAATTTATTATAAAAAATTCAGTATGCACCAACACTGAATTTCCTATAATGTGTTTTCGTAAGCTTCAATCTGAAACGATTCTATTTCAAACATTGGTAAATTATAATTTCTTAATTATATTAAAACAATAAAAGATATTTTTAAACTTCAGTTATGAATGTCTAATATTTACTTTTTAGAGAATCATTATGATGGAAAATTAACGTACTGGACAAAAGTCGTATTTTCATCTTCGCAGAAATTTCCATTGTACTCGTAAAAACTTTTTATGATAAGTCAGCCATGTCGTAATATTTATTTCTTTAATTGTTCCCGATTATTAGAGTCTTCTGTGCTCTTGGATTTAAAGTTAAACATTTTTTTTTTTAATTTCTGGATTTGGCAAATATTTGAACGGCAGATTTGGAAGCTAAATTAAATTTTAACCAGAAAAATGAATTTTTGACAAAATACATGATTTTTCAACCAAGTTTTGAATTTGGTGAGGAATTTTCTCCCTAAGAGTTTAATTTTTAATCAAATAAATGAATTTTCGCACAAAAAGGTGAATTAGTTAGCAAGCAGATTAATATTCGACCACCAAAGAGAAATTTTCAACCAAATAGTTGAATTGTCGACTGAAGAAGATAAATGTGCACCTGAACATGTTCTTGACAAAAAAATACTGCTTGGTTAAAGACTAAACTAATTTTTTTTAATTAAAATTTTCGTTAAAGATTTACTATTTCAGTTAAATTTTCATATTTTTAGATTGAAAATTGTTTGCTTTTCAAAAAATTCGCCTTTTCAGTTTAATAATTCAATAATTTGTTAAAAAATTAAGCAGTCATTGACAATTGACAATTGTATCTTACTTGTTAAAAATAAACTATTCTCTTGAAATTTTAACGCTTTAGGTTAAAACTTCAACTATCATCTAAAAAATGTTGTCTTTTTCACTTCAAAATATTACTATTTAAATAAATTCCTCGCTTATGGCTCAAAAATAACTATATGCTTAGAATTCATTCAAAAAGTTATACGTCAAAAGTAACATTAAATGATGAATCCTGTTTATTTTTAAGGTTTTATAGAATTAAATTAAATTTACATTAATTAAAAATCGATTAAAATCATGAAACTTAATGTCAAGACTTGTAAGAATGAGGTCATAATTACAAAAAGGGTTAGGCATGTCTAAAGCGTTTTTATTTAAAAGAAATAAATAAATTATCTTAATTAGATTTCTAAAAAAACGTTTGACGGATTTTTTAAGAAGTTCCTTAGATGAAATAATGTTATTAAACGATGATTTTAAGAAAAAAATAATGTGATTTCTTGTTGTTGAAAAAATTACAGCCTCGGTAAAGACAAGGTTCGATGAAAAAAATCTGTCTTGTTCGAAAATTTATTAAAACTTTGAACATATGTTGAAATATTTTCTCACAAGATAAAAATATTTTTTAATCCAAGTATCTTTTGTGAATCTATCTTCATCTCTAATAAGGCTTCGCTTGTTAAAGAAATCTTTTCGAATATCTGAGTTACAGTAAAACTGATTAAACCATTCAATTCTACGGAAAAAATGTACATAGAATCCTTGTGTTGGATAATTTAATGCTATTTGTACACATATAATGTTTTTTTATATGTCTCTGGTTTGTATGGGTCTGGTCCTAAATTTGAATAATCATAAAAAAATAAGAAAAATTATTAGCAACAAAAAACTTTTTTCATAATCATAAAAATTTAGGACCAGATCCACGATTCTTCGTGCTTCTTCTTTAATATCCCAAATTTCCAACTTAATGTAGCGTTTCGTGTGCATATAAGTTGGGAAATAAAAAAAGTGGCGGTAAGATAGGAATCTGGTCACGTGACCCACTCATCACATGGCCTTAAGGGATTTATTACTTTTAGATGTACTATAAGTAAAAAGTATTTAAATTAAATTTACTAACCTAAAAAATGTTATTATTATAGTTCTAGTAATTTTATTTAGTACAAATATGAAAGTAAAACAAAAGCAGTTAAATAGAATAAAATATGATAAAATACAAATAATTTATTGAAACATTAGAATTTAAAAAATTGTTTAAGATACAATATACTCAAACCTGAAATTAATATTCTGACTTTAAAGTTGAACTTGAACATTGAATCGAAAACATTATGTGATATTATGTGATATAATAAATAGTGTAACAGTATAATAAATTGCAAACATAGTTAAGTGAAGTATACGATGTAATACAGCAGTCTTCATACAAATTATTTTTCTATTTTTCTCGGTGTTATGAATTTTAAGCCACTGAATCCGAATCCGGTTTTAGAATTTCCCTGAACCGTCGCTGAATTCGAATGTAATATTGGAATTTTTGTACAGTACCTCAGAATTCATATAGCCTAGGGTAAAAAGCGTAAAAATCATCAACACTGGATACAGTAAAAAAGGTTTAAAATAATGAATGATCGACTTTTGAGATCATAATGATCTGCTTCGGGATCATGTTTGAAATAAAATCAAGATGGCTGACGTCCTCAGAGTACCTTATCTCATATGCAAGCTTTGTATGGCTTCTGATTCTGCAGTGTTTTTTAAACCTACAAATTTAATGAAATCTAACATTAGAAAATATCACCTGTTAAGTGTAGTTTTCACTTGCCTGCCAAATTATTAAAAAGCTGGTACGCAATAAAAAATTACGTATGGGGTCTTTATCGACCCCACAAGGACCTGAACGTTATACCAAAGTAAGGGGAACAGAGAGATACCTGCTTTTTCGTGCAAAATAAAACGTCCGTGAATCCTCTATTTTTACTCATTTTTTTACTTTTTCCCCTAGGCTAGGAGAATTCTGAGGTACTGTAGACAAATTATAATATCGGATATAAACTTAGAAACCCAAAATACGAAAATAAATCAGCTGCTCCGTGCAAAAATAAAGCATACCTGAAACCTTAAATTTGGCTCAGTTTTATACATTTTCCTCTAGGCTAGGGAGATTCTGAAGTACCTTAAATTAATCCTAATATCAGGTATAAACTCAGCAACTGTAAAAAAACTTTGATGAGAGATATAAATTCAGCAACACAAAATACGAAAATATATCATCTTTTGTGTACAAAAATACAACTACCGGGAAACCTCCTTTGCGGTTCCTTTGCGGCAAGTGGGGTTCATCTTTTCGTTTTTTGTCATAATGAACTAAAAACGGGTTCTGTTGGAAGCCCTAGACTAAAACAATGTATAAAACAAGTATTAAGTGTTTGATGAAAAACTTACTAAACAAAAAATCCCTATCTTTTTTTATAGAATCAGCATCATCATTTGATCCATTATCATCAAGGCCAACCATGCCACTACCACTAGGTAATTGAAAGACTAGAATACAATACAAAACAAATATTAGCCAATTTTTCTAAAACGTCTAGTTTTTCCCTGCATGAAGTAATATTTGAGCTATATGTCTAATTGATAATATAAACTTTAATGAAACAATTTACTCATTCATTTGTTTTGCAACTTGGTTAAAGAAGAAATAAAATGGCTGAGCCTAGCATTCAACATGCATTATTTAAAACATGCATACATTTCTTGGAATTTCGTAAATATTAAAATTTACAGTAGCTTCGTTAACGATTTTGCTTGGACAAGTTACTATTTAAAAAAGTTAAATTTGTTAAATAGCGTTTGTTTAGAGTACAACTGAAACACACTGAATGATAACTTTAGCTATTTCCAAAAAAATGAACAATCGTACTTCGGTTTCAAATGGATCATTTTTTGTAATTTGTATGAATAATAATAATTTATTTAATGTGAAAGATTTTTCATAATTTTTTGATATAATCATTACAGGCTTCGGACTTCTAAAAGAATGACTCCTTTTTGGTTTAAAAATTTTTATTATTTGATTTAAAATTAAACTACTTGGTGATTTTTCGGATGAAGATTCATAATTTGTTGAATTTTTGTTTTAAAAATTCTCTTTACCTGGAAATTAAACTATTTCTTGAACGTTGAACTGATTTTTTCAAAAATGAACTTTTTTTAAAAAACTTATATTTAAAAATACGTCTTCGTTGATGAAAAGAGATATTTCGGGTTTTACTTGTGTAAAAAACTACGAATTTTCCCGACGTTTCATGAACATTGCAATTCAATTCTTCAGGGCTAACCTAAAACTGAGGCGTCAGGTTATGTTGTTCCTACGTATACTCTCTACGATGCCTGTGATTGGTCAGAGCGCCCCACTGCTGGGACTGGTCGAACATGATTGGCCAAACAAGTATTTTTATTTCAAAAAAAAAATCCAAGACGACGGAAAGCCAAATCGGATTAGTATTTTATCCATTGTTACTATTGATATTATTAGGGTATTTTAAGATTTCGATTGCTTCTCCTTGTTTTCTTGGAAATTTTTTTTGTGTTTTTGCAATGACTGTTGTTCTGTCAAGTAAAATGTTGTGCCCTGTTTCGATATAATGTTCAGCTAGTGCTGCCACAAGAACAAGGGATTTTATATACTCCTGGATCACTTAGGGGTGCCTTTTTGTGTCCAGGATTATTTAGTAGTTGTCCAATTTTCGTAGGTGGTTTAAATATGGTTAGAATGTTGTGTTTGTTGATAATTCTTCCTATTTGTTCTGTGAAATCTTGGATGTAGGGTAGGGTGGTGGTCATTTTTCTCTCTCTTTATTTCGTAGGTTGTGTTGACTTTCTTTTTTGAGTGTTTAATTTTCTTATTGCTTCATCAATTTGTCTGTTCGTGTGATCGTTTTGTATTAGGATTTGTTTAACGTTTTTTAATTCCTTTTGTAAGTTATCTTTATCTGTTATGGAGACAGCTCTGTATATAAGGGAGTTTATGAGCGAATGTTTTTGAGAAGGATGATTGTAGGAGGAGGGATATAGGTATCTGTTTGTATACGTTGGTTTTCTGTAAACTTCATGTCCTAATGTGTTATCAGATTTTTTGTAAACTAATACTTCTAAGAAAGGCAATTTTCCGTTTTGTTCTATTTCCATGGTGAACTGGATATTAGGGTGTAATTGATTGATAAAATCGAAAAACTTATTTAGTTCATCTCGTCCATGTCGCTACATAACAAAAGTATCATCAACGTAACGGACTCAAAATTCCGGTTAAGCTTGACATTGGCTATTACAGGCGAGATTCGTGACCCCATTGCTGACCCTGTCAAAGGTACGAGCTCGGAAGAAAAGATTGTAAAAGATTTAATAATATCAATTGTATCAGCAATTAATATTTGCGTAAAGAGCAATACTATATCGAAACTCACTATGATGTACGGGGGTTGAATGTGAATCTGTTGTATCTTTTTGATAAAATCAAATGAGTTTCGGACGTGAGTGATAGAGTTTCCTGTAAAAGGATTTAGTTTTGTAGCGAGGAAGTGTGCTAGGCTGTAAATTAGTGAGTTAAATGCGTTTTTGTTTCACTGACTGTTGTTTTTGTACAACCTTTTTTAAGATTTGTGTATGTATCGTCAATTAGAAGGTCCATAATTTTGTTGCTGTAGTCTTTTTTATTCATTATTGCTGTTGTGTTTCCTTTGTCTGCGGGTAATTTTATAATATCATTATTCCAGTTTACTTTTTTAATTGCGGTTTTTTCTTGTTTTGTTAAGTTTGAAGAAGAAACTTGAGTTTGGCGTAAAATGTTGGCCGTCTTACGTCATATGTCATTCGCTTATGTCCTTTAGATAAGACTGAAGTCATTTTATTATTGAGAGGATTTCAGACTTGTCTAAAAGAATTAATTTTGCAGTAGCTCCCTTGAAAATACCAAAAGAAGAATTAATCAGCAATTTAGAATCCACAATATACAATCTTCCACCCGGAATTACGAATGACATACGACATAGGACGGCCAACATTTTACGCCAAGCTCAAGTTCCTTCCTCAAATTTAACAAAATAAGAAAAAGCCGATATTAAAGAACTAAATCAGAATAAAGATATTATAATATTACCCGCAGAGGAAGGAAACACAACAGTAATAATGAATAAAGAAGACTACAACAACATAATTATGGACCTTCTAACTGACGATACATACACAAAACTTAAAAAGAACCCTACAAAAACAATAGTCAGTAAAACAAAAACCCTTCTCAAAGACACTAAATTTGACAGCTAAACAATATCTAAATTGACACCTGCTAATCCCATCTCTCCAAGACTTTACGGGCTACCAAAATTCCACAAAGATAACATTCCACTCAGACCAGTCGTCAGCGCAATAAACTCACCAACTTATAACCTAGCATGCTTCCCGCTACAAAACTAAATCCTTTTACAGGAAACTCCATCACTCACGTCCAAAACTCATTTGACTTTATCAAAAAGATACAACAGATTCACATTCAACCCCAAGACATCACAGTGAGTTTCGACATAGTATATCTCTTTACGAACGTATCAATCACTGATACAATTGATATTATTAAATCTTTTACAAACTCTTCTTCCGAGCTCATACCTTTGATAGAACACTGTCTCAAAAATACTTACTTCTCGTTTAATAACAAATTCTACGAACAAACCTCAGGGGCAGCAACGGGATCCCCAATCTCAACTGTAATAGCTAATGTCTTTATGGAGCACCTAGAAAATAAAATCTTCAACCAAGCCAAGCTTAAACCGAAATTTTGGTTCCGTTACGTTCATGACACTTTTATCATCTGGCGACATGGACGAGATGAACTAAATCAGTTTTTCGATTTTGTCAATCAATTACATACTAATATCCAGTTCACCATGGAAATAGAACAAAACGGAAAATTGCCGTTCTTAGACGCATTAGTTTACAACAAATTAGTTTACAACAAATTAGTTTACAACAAATTAGTTTACAACAAATTAGTTTACAACAAATTAGTTTACAACAAAAGTTTATAGAAAACCTACGCATACAAACAGGGAACTACATCTCTCCTCTTACCATCATCCGTCTCAAAAACAAGCGGTCATAAACTACCTTGTATACAGAGCTGTCTCCATAACAGATGAAGATAGCTTACAAAAGGAATTACAAAACGTTAAACAAATCCCAATACAGAACAATCACACAAACAAATTGATGATGATGACAACCTACGAAAGAAAGAGAGAAAAAAATGACAACCACCCTACCCTACATCCAAGGTGTCACAGAACATATAGGAAGAATTATCAACAAACACAACATCCAAACCATATGTAAACCACCTACGAAAATAGGACAACTATTAAATAATCCTAAAGAAAAAAAGGCATACCTAAGTGATCGAGGAGTATATAAAATCCGTTGTTCTTGTGGCAAAGTCTATATTGGAGAAACCGGGAGACCGGTAAGCCAACGTATAAAGGAACATGAAAGTAAAATCAGGCTAAAACATTTCACTCAATCAGCACTAGCTGAACATCATATCGAAAGAGGACATAACATTTTATTTGACTAAACAACAGTCATTGCAAAAGCACACAACATCTTTCCAAGAAAACACAGAGAAGAAATAGAAATCTTAAAACAACCTAAAAACATTAATAGGAAGAAAGGATATAATACCAATCAGATTTGGCTTTCCGTCCTTCCGGATTTTTAATAAATAAAAAGACTTCATTGGCCAATCAGGTTCGACTAGTCCCTACGTGAAAGAATTAAGTCTATTATGCATCTTCGTTGTTGAAAAATTAATTTTCTGAGCTAAAAATCCGTTTTCTTTTTTTATAAATCTTAAAAATCGTTGGAGATTCAAAAACATTCTTTAAAAACTGAGAAATACCTTGAAATACCTTGAAATCCCTTGAAATCCATAAACCCCCTAGGAATCTCATGAAATTTAATGTAACTTAATTTATTTTCAAATGTTTTTAAAAATCTCCTGAAATCTTTGGAAATCCTGCTAAATTCCTTGAAATTCTCTGATACTTTTTTTATTTCTTGCACTCTTTTAGAATCTATTGAAATCCCTTAGGATCTAATAAATTTGAAGAAGTTAGTTTAAAAAGTATAATACATTTAAAAGCCCTCGATTATAATCTAAAATCAGTTTGTTAATTAATCTTCTCGTAAAAAGTTCAAAATCTCTGTAAATCTTTGCGAGTCCTTGAAATCTTTTGAAATCTTTAAGAATTCCTTAAAATTATGTCATTTCATTTATTCTCTAAAGTACTCTAGAAATACTTTGAAATCTTTGAAAATCCTGCAATATTTTTTTAAATCCTCTCACACCTTTGAAAAAGGTAAATATCTTGATTAAGACAGAAAATGGAAATTCGACAGTATGCAGTTTTTCGCACTAACAAAGAAGGTTTGGGATTCAGAAATAAAATTTAAAATTAAATTTCTTGGATAATTATTACAAGACCCGTGGTTTAGTGTAATTTAGTAGTCATACGAAAATGCATTTTTTAATCTTCAAAATAGCAACTATATTGTTCTTACTTGATTAGGTACAGCACATCCAAGAAAGATAATCACTCTGGTAACAGGTGACATGGTCTACCGAAATGCAGATTTTGTTGGACGATATTTAAAACTTGGCGTGTTTGGAGAGTATTTTTAATGAATTCTCTAACTAACGCATTCAGTAATTTAAAAAAATCTGATTTTCCTTATTAATGCAATTACAATAAATTTGATGTTTGGATGTTTATTTTTGGATGTAATATAAAATGTTCTGATGTTATTTATTTACTAGTTCGAAAATTTGAATTCTAAATAAAAATATCCTATTTAAAAACAGTTATTTTATAATGAAACGCGTATGCAGGCTTTTTTTATTGAAAAATTTTGTTATATAAATTGTAATTTTTTAAAATTAAAAACAATAAGATCGAACGTTTACATTTTCATTTTCACATTCTCATCGTAATTTTGTGTGTAAGCTGACGCACAAACAATAATAATGCAATGTTACAATTAATTGCCAGGAAAACATCATTTACTACAATCTTTAATACTGTCCGCTGATTTTTAACTTCTATTTAAAAAATTTTATCGTTTTATCAATGAAAACCAATTTCTACCTTGACATCCATTTTAGATTTTCTAATCTTTAAACAAAAAGTATTTTCAAAATTTTACAAATTTTTCGGTGTTAATTCAACACCCTTTTCTTAGGAATTGAAACGTTTAAAATTATTAAATATTTTAAATTATTATTGGTCTTTAAAATATACTTACTCTACAAATGATTAAAATTCACCAACATATGTTACTGGAAGTGATTTCATTTTCGTAAAGCCCTGCAAGATTATCATATTGACTTTTTGCATTTTTTCGAAAAATGTCAATGAAAATTTTTATGGCACAAAATATAAGGAAAAATCGAAAAATCTATTTTAGGGTAAAAAAATGCAAGCTACGACAATGGGTTTGTGAAACAGCTATAAAAATAAAATACTTAAATTTTTAGATAAACCACACAATCTACGAAAAAAAGAGGAAAAATTTGTGCACAAAAACAATATCTACAAATTTCTTATTAATAATTTTGTGGCAGTATGCGTAGATTTTTTCTAATCCTGAAAAACAACAATGACAATAATAAATTCAAATTTGTGATAAACTTTTGTTATAAGAATACATTCAGAATGTAAAAATTTTTTTTTTAGAAAAAGCAACGAAAACTGTAATAACACTTCAACTAATAAGATATTTTGCCGTATTTTGTCGTGCATTGAAATACGTATGTTTTAATACCAATAGATATTATGAGCTGTAATAACACAAATTTATTAAAATGATAGATTTTTCATGGTAGCTGAAAATTGAAAAAAGTGCAAAAGAAAGAGAAAATATTAAATTAGTCATGAAAAATAAAATTTGTACATCATCTTGCAATATCTGAATAAGCAAACATAATGTATAAAAGCTAACATTTCGGACAAAACTAAGTTCTAAGCGCGAGATACTTGTTGAGAATGTTTTCGTTATAGCCGAAGGAGCTTTAACAAAGAGAATTCACAATCACCAACTTACAGTTTTCCATTTGTTGACCTTTAATTTTAATAGGCCTGCGCATAAATGTAATGGGAACACAAAGATCAAGCACGTAAATCATGGTTTCAAAATTCAACAATTTTGTTCAAAATTTGTCTTTTTGGTAGAAACTTCAAGCTTCTTGCTAAGTAATTAATCTTTTTAATTGAAAATTTAACCATCTGGTTAAAAATGTATCTTTTTTGTTGATAATTCGTGTACATCGGTTGATGAAAAATAATTATTTTATCTGAAAATTTGTTTAATTTCTGTTTAGAAATTTATTTTTATAAGTTCAAAAATGTAATATTTGGTAGAAAATTCATCTTGTTGGACAGAAGTTAATAGCAATGAATATACGCTTCACGTAAAGCCAATTGGTCGACTAGTGAGACTTAGATTGTATTTACTGTTCAGGATATTGCACAAACTAATATTCTGTAGATATTTGGAATTGTTTTTTTTTTTTTAGAAATTATCTGAATTTTATTTCTGAAAAAAATTTCCAAGAGGTTTTTACAATTTTGTCAAAAGATGATTTTACAAAGAAAAATAAGATGATTTTTCAATTGTTAAAAAAAATTACAGCCTCGGTAAAGATAAGGCTTGATAAAAAAAATACAGTTTTGCTGTAATCTTTATGCAAACTTTGTGAATATGCTTCAATAGTATGCCATGAAACGAAGATAATTTTCAATCAAAATATCTTTGTTTATCTAACTTTATCACGACCGAGGCTTCTATTGTTCGAAAAAGCTTTTGAAATATTTAGGTTACGGTTAAATTGATTTGTGAAACTATAAAAGGGAGGGCGATTCGGTCCGTAAAACCTGGGTTATTCATACACATTAAGTTGGTTTATTTTATAGCCAATCCGCGGCCTGCCCGCAGACGAAAATTCCTATCAAGAATTAGATATTGGCTAGTATATATAGAATAAAAAATTCAAGGTTTATTAAGTTACAGTCCAAAACATTATTTGAAAATCGTATTTCAGTGTTTACATTAAAATGAAGATATTTGTCTTAAAGTTTCTCTTCACGTTTGTGATGCTTGTTGACTCTGTTCGTAAGTGAAATATATCAAAATACTGTACCACTCCGATATTAAAACATTTTCTATCCAGATTTCAACTATATTCCAAAATTTAAAAAAACATATTACGTTTACCGTAAGAATTGTTGATTACACATGACCACAAAGTAGTTTTGGGAGTCTACTGGGGTTCTAATAGTTATACTTTATGTTTTTGGTGTCGCTGAACAGAAGCGCATTCGCAGAATTGACAAGCCCTGAACCCAAAAACCCCAAACCTTTAACCAACAAGCACCAAACCCACAAGCTCTATATCAACAAACCCAAAAACCCCAAACCAACAAGCTCCAAACCCACAAACTCCAGATACACAAGCTCTATATCTGTAAACCTACAAACCCCAAACCCATAATCACCAAGCCACAAACGCCAAACCCACAAACTTAAAAAACCCAAACCCGCAAGCTCAATATCCACAAACCTATAAACCCCAGGCCCACAAACCCCAAGCCCACAAACTCCAATCCCACAAACCCTAAGCCCACAAGCTCTATATTCACAACGTGTAAACTCCAAAGCCACAAACCCCAAACCCAGAAGTTCAATATCCACAAAAGTACAAGCCCTGAACCCACAAACCCCAAACCCACAAGCTCCAAACCCACAAACCCAAAATCCACAAACCTCGAACCCATGACCCTCAATTCCACAAACCCAAGTACGTCACATCTTATAATACCAATTGAGAAATTGGTATAATTTGGGGTTTGGTGAGTTTGGGGTTTGTGGGTTTGGGTTTCGTAGGTTTAAGATTTTTGGTTTGAGGTTGTTACGTTTGTGGATATGGAGTTTGTGCGTTTGATGTTTAGATGGTTGTGCATGCGGAACTTGCGTATTTAGAATTTGTGGATTTGTTGTTTGTGGGTATAAACATTTTTGGTTTGCGGTTTGTGGGTTTGTTGATATGAAGCTTCCGTGTTTAGGGCTCGCTAATTTTGGGTGTGTAGGTTTGGGGACGAAATTTATGCAGAAATTCCAGGGTTTTAACCATTTTCTGAATTTGACTGCAAATCTTGACGAGCTGGCTCAATTCTGCGAATGAATTCGTGTTCAGCGACCCCGAAAACATATAGTATACCTACTAAATTGCCCGTAGACCCGAGATACATACTGTTCGAAGATTAAAAAGTTTTCTGTTGGCGCATATCATGACTACGTTTCGAATAACTGGTGATTTTTCGCAAAAATTAAATTTTTTTGCTGCTCTCATTTTTTTTAAAAAGTTTTACCTCAGAATCTATTATACAGATACATTATCAATTTGTACATGGTCTGTATTGAGATTAAAACTTTTGAAAGCAAAAATAAATATTCCGAACAAATGAAAACTTCTCTGTGTAAATAGTTTTAAAAAGTTGATATATTCAAAAAAGGAAATCTTCTATACTTTTAATTTGTTTATAAAAATTCATGCAGGTTAACCAGTGTCATAGTTATCTAAAAACTGTTGCAAAATATATATCTAACTTTAGTAACATTTTTCTACCTTATAAACTCTCTTGCTTCATTGTTTATCAAAATTGTTATGAATGAAAACCCTTAATGACCGTAAATAATTTTTGAAATTAAAAACAGAGTTCTGTTTGCGTCTTTGTATTTTCTATACATGTCTGCATAAACTGTTAAAATTATGGATTAAACCATCGACAACTGTACTTCAGTGATTGTAAGTTCTCTTTGATAAAAAAAAATTTCCTATTTTTTTTTCTCAAATCCGTTTACCTTAACCAGGGCACCTGTGCTTTTTCCATTAACATACGGTTTTAATGGGAAAAGCTTAGTTTTCAAAAGAAAAGAAATAAGAAGTACTTATTATTAAATTTTTTTAATTCAATTATAATCACTCGTCAGGAAATTTCTTTATTCTGCTCAGCAAATGCAGTAAATCGTAAAAATTTACTCATTTTTTGAGATAAACCATATAGTTGTTCGACGTCAAAGTAATAATTTTTCAAAACATACTTTGCAATTGTTTGAATAATATCTATTTGTGCAATATTTTTTTCCTCCAAATCATAAAAAGTTAGCATTTTCTGAAATTATTGAAATAATTAACGAAGGTTAATAGTAATATTATTTTTTGTATGGTTATTAAATTATTATTATTTGTTTGAAATTATTTAAAAAATGGCACAAGTGAATAATTAATGATTTTTTAAATAATTAAAAACAAGCTTACGCAAAAAATAGTACTCTGAACGTTCATTATATCAGTCAATAATTCAAAAAAAGTTTTAACCTTTCAATATTTACAGGAGAAAAAGAAATAGTTCATAAACTAATTAAATTGTTTAAATAATTCTTTAATATCGTTAAGAAATAGATACTATTTCTTAAATTCTTTAATTCTTTTACAAATTCTAGAAAATAATCACAAAATATATTAAACAAAAAATAATTCACATGACATTCATTAACTGTATAAACAATCTCGAAAAGTAATAAGTTTTCATGTTTTATAGGAAAAATTGTTTAAGCAATTCATCATTTTTTAAATCTAATAAAAATAATTTATATTGAAGAACTTCAAAAAATATAATTTTTATCATGAATATTACATGAATCTGCTATTTTTTATTTTTGGGGGCATATTCCAGGCACATTATAAGGCAATTGGAGGTTTTAAAAATTAAAAGATATTGGATGTAAATTATTCCTGGAACATTCCTCATCAGGTGACTAAACTTAAATAAGGGTGAGTGGATGCAGAAAAGGCAGAAAGTGTGGAGATCGAGTGTAAAGGAAGAAGGGTGAGTGAAGGCAAAGGTGTAAAGGGTGAAAGTGAGTGGTTTGAAGTGAAAATTTGGAGCGTGTGAAGTTTTTGAGGTTAGGAGTGAAAAAATAGTTGCTTGGTCAGGGGGGCAAGAGGTAGGAAATAAAGTCAGAAAACGTCACAGAGCTTTGGGTAAGGTAGGATGCCGACGACGCGAAGTCCACAAACTAGCGCAGAGGGCAACAGTTACTGGACGATCGCACAGAGCAGAAAACCGTAGTGGCTGCAACAGCTGACGTTGCTGAAAGCACTGAAAGTGGAGGGATGGGTGACGTTGATCGCACTGATAGCAGCGGTGATGAAAGTTCCGAGAAGTCGACCCGGGTGGGGAGGGTAGCGGATTCAGGTACGGGCAAGCAACGGGGAAGGCCCTCAAATTTACAGCGCCTTATCAAGCTAGGCGACGCGGGTTCGAACAGAAGTCTGGACGAATGGCAAAAAAAAAGGCAAGCGCGACTAGCAGTGAAGGGAAGGAAAAAAGGAAAAGAGTGGCTGGGGAAGATGAGGTAGAAAAGGACCAGGAGAACAAGAGAATTGGAATTAAAAGGAAAACATGTTTAAAAAATTGGAAGCTCTCATTAAAGACTTTAGAGAGGAAACAAGAAAGAGATTGGATTATATAAATAGGGATATGAATAGGCAGGGAACCGATGTAAGGGGGGAAGTGAAAAAGGTTAGAGAAAAATGGGAAGAATGGTATTAACGTTGGAAGGAGGAGAAAGACAAGGTTTGGGGTAAGCTAGAGAGCATTGAAAATAGACAGAGAGAGGTTGACGAACAGAAATCTAGAGAAATAAAACAGTTGAAAGAGCGGGTATCCAGTCTAGAAATTAGGAATGAGCATATGGGGGGAAAACAGAAAATGAGGAAATAGTTCAAGGGAATGAAAAGAACGTCCGAAGTGAGAATGACAGATTGAAGAAAAGACTCAGGGAGATCGAAAGAAGATTAGAAGGGGAAGAAAGGGCAAAGAGGAAAAATAACATAGTAGTCATGATATTAAAAGTGGAGAGTGAAACAGGAGAAGTGGAAATAACAAATCTTTTTCGAGATATTAGAGTGCAGGTAAGGGTAGAAGGAGTCAAGAGAATAGGAGGGACAAAGGAAGGAAAAGAAGGAATGTTTCTAGTAAAAGTGGGGAGTGAGGAGGATAAAAAAAAATTATGGAGAGAAAAAAATTATTGAGAGGAAGAAGGGAAAGAATTGAAGAAGATCTGACATGGAGGGAGAGGAAAAGGAGACGGCAAATAGAGCAGAGGGCTTGTGTAGAGAGGAAAAAGGGCCATATGGTATGGATAGTGAGAGACAGGTTATGGATAAATGGGGAGGAATGGTGCTGGGATGAAGAATTAGAAGAATTAAGGAAAAAAGGAAAAAGTCTTAAGAAAGGTAGGGGGAAGGCAGACGAAAAAGGGTCTAGAAATAAATCAGAGGGGTTTTCAAGCGGCAAAGGGGAAATAAAGTAAAGAGGAAAGAAGAGGGAGGGGAAGAGAGAAACGTGAAAATAGTTTTCTGGAATGTGTCAGGTTTGAAGAACAAGAACAAAGGATTCTGGGAGGAGTTAGAAAAGTGGGATGTGATTATGATGAGTGAAACTTGGGCAGATGAGAAGGACTGGAAGGGAATAAAAAAGATGTTACCGAAAGGTTATGTCTGGACAATGCAAGAAGCAAGAAAGGAACACGTTAAAGGGAGAGGGATAGGCGGCATGGTGTCAGGGGTGAAAAAAGAATTAGCAGTAAAAGGGAGAAAAGATGGGAACGTGGAGGAAAAGGATGAAACAATGATAAGAAAAATTATAATTGGGAAAGTAGAAATAGCAGTGGTGTGTTTATACAGAAGAAGAGGGGAAGAGGAAGGCTGGAGAGTAATAAAGAGGTGGATGGAGGAAAAGAAGGAAGAATTGGTTTTAATAGGAGGGGACTTAAATGCATGGACAGGCGAACAAGGGGGAGGATTATGGAATGAAGAAAAGGAGGCATTTATAAGGAACTCCAAACATAGAGAGACGGACAGGGAGGGGAGGAAGTTACTAGACATGATAGGAGAAACAGGATGGTTTATATGCAATGGCAATATGAAAGGAGATGAGGAAGGTGAGATCACATTCATAGAAAGGGAGCAACAGTAATAGACTACATCTTAGCTGAAGAAAGAATGCAGCATATGATAGGGAGTATGAAGGTAGGGAATGAGATAGGGTCCGAGCACTTCCCGGTCATAGTTACACTAAGAAGAGGCGTCGGTAACCGCGGCAGAGGGAGAAAGGAAAAAGGATGCGAACGAAACACGAAAATGGGAATCTGACGGGTAGATAAATTAAACGAGTTTAAACAAAAGATGGAAAAGGAGAAGGTGAGGTATGAAAAAGAGGAGGGAATAGACTCGTTAGTTGAAAGGATGAAGGGGTCCATTGAAAAGGTAAAGCATGAGCTGGGTACTAATGAAGAAAGAAGGGATGTGATAAATAGGGATAGAGGGGAAAGGAAGGGCATTAACGAAGAAATAGAAATGGAGGAATGGATGGATTATTTTAAGGGTCTATTAGGAGAAGAGCAAAATAAGATCAAAGGGGAAAAGTGTAGGATAGTCCAAGGAGAAATGGAGGAAGGGAACGAGATAACAAGAAGAGAAGTGGATGAAGCAATAAATAGGTTGAAAAGAAACAAGGCGACGGGAGAAGATTGGATAGAGAACGAAGCGATGAAGTTTGGAGGCGAAGGGATTAGGGATGGGATATGGAAAATCTGCAACAAGGTATGGAAAGGGGAAGGTTGGCCGGATGAGTGGACGACGGGACTGGTGGTACCGCTTGTCAAGAAAGGGGAAGGAAAGAATGTAGTGGAATACAGAGGGATCACTCTCATGTCAGTCGGCTATAAAATATATGCAGAAATCATAAGAAATAGGTTGGAGAGTCAGGTAGAACAAAAAGAAAGTATCCCACATAATCAGACGGGATTTAGAAAAGGAATGGGAACTATAGACAACATCTACGTACTTAACTATTTAGTTAACAGAATTTTGGGGAGAAAGAAAGGGAGACCAGTCGCTTTGTTCGTAGATTTCAAAGCAGCGTTTGACTCATTGAATAGAAAAGTACTATGGCAGGCAATGAAAGAGAGGGATGTAGAGGAAAAGTTAGTGGAGAGGATAAAGGAAATTTTTACTGAAACCAGAATTAGGATGAAAATGGAAAGAAAAAAGGGCAGGTTTTCTGGACAAGCCGTGGTCTAAGGCCAGGGTGCCCTTTGAGTGCGTTACTATTTAGTATCCTATTCGCAGACTTAGAGGAGAAGCTAAAGGAGAAAGGAAAAGGAGGAACGGTTTTGGGTAATAGCAAACTATACTCTCTAGCATACGTGGACGATGTAGTTCTATTAGCAAATGATGAGAAGGGGATGAACCTAATGATGAGAATCTTCGAAGAGTATGTGGGAACAAAAGAGTTGACGGTGACCGTAGATAAGACAAAGGTGATGTGTTTCAGAAATAGAAAGAGCAAAATAAATTACGTTTACTAGACAAATTAAGAGAGCATGGAGGTTTGAAGAGAAGCTAAAAAGGGGATAGGGAAGTAAAATTGCACAAGCATGTTTCGGTGAAATTCGGAACAATGAAGCGAGAGGTAATGTGGGAAATTCAAAATGGGAGGTAGAAA
>NC_046659.1:156704353-156721119 GCF_010883055.1 Belonocnema kinseyi
ATGATGGTCAAAGGGTTGACGGAACCAGAATATCTGCAAAAAATAAAAAAGGAAGAAAAATGGAGTAGGGTTGTACGGTTTAGAATGGGAGAAGGAGTGAGAACATGCAGATATTGGATAAATGAAGAGGAGAATTTATGCAGAGTATGTGAATACGAAATGGAGTCATGGGCACATGTATTAGAGAGATGTACAGGAGGGGAAGAGGGAGAGTTGAGTGTGGATGAGTGTGTAAGATGGATCTTGGATGGTAGTGGACAGGGAGTGATGTGGATGAAGAAATTGGATGAAGTAAGGGAAAGCAAGGGAGTAGCGCAGAGCCAAACGGGTGATTCTGAAAAGGGACAGTAAAAAACGAAAATTGTTTTCAATATCGTGGAAAATGCATTTTTTTATGGTAAGAGGAAACGGAAGCCCTGGAAGCTCGCTTATTTTAGGAATTAATATCACTACTGTTACTATTGTTTATCCTACGTAATGCGAAAGAGTTGAATATAAGTAGTAGTTAACTTAGACTAAGGATGGAATTGTAAATATATGTACAGGGAGCGGAGGCCCTCAAAGCCCTAAAATGGAGAGATTAAATACATACATACATACTATTTTAACAAATATATGTACTAATAATATTAATAATGAATTTTTTTAAATTACTTACTTACAATATGAGAGAGAAATACAAGTGTCACTAAATTAAAAACTTTATATCTGTTATCTTATTTAAAGAAAATCATTAACGAGGACATCATTATATCGACCACTGACTTTAGGGTTCGTTGAAAAATTTCGTTAAAAAAAAATTATTTTTTTTCATAGTATCATCATCATCATCATCAAGGCCACACTGGTTTCCCAGATCACCCTCACCAGGTAATTTAAAGACTAAAATACAATTTAAAAGAAATATTCGATAACTCTGCTAAAACTTCTATTTTTCCCCTACATGAAGTGCTATATGGGAAGATCCAGAACTATACAATAACATAGTGCAATTAAAAAATTGTAGAAAATAATTCATTTAGTAACTTATTTTGTAATTCTTGTACTGAGAAAATTAAATATCTAAATTGACCATTTAAAAAAATGCATAGCATTTCGAAGGTGTATTCAGGGCTATAATAGAGCATGTTCACTGATAGATTAAGCTATTTTCCAAGAGATGCGTAATTGACCTTCAAATTCAGGTGAACAGTTAATTGTTCTTTGTATTATTATTTATTATTTTATCATTATGGCGCTGTTCACTAAAGTTAAAATATTTCTCTTTACTGCTCTTTTCCAGAACAAAACTTTTAAGGTTTTCCACACTTTCGAGAAAATATATCTCTTAGGTGGAAAAACTAAAAAAATGCAAAATTACTTGGCAATCTTTGGTTTTATAATTCATGCTTTAACTGACTTATCTTTGTTGCTTTTTCATAGAAATATCATCAAGAGTGCCGCTCATAACAAGGGGCTTTCTGAAAAATTTTGGGAAGAATAATGGGCATTCGAATCATGAAGGTAGGTCTTTTACAAATAAAAATTTATAACCGAAATTATAATTTGTAAATAGTTTTCAGACTCATAGTTTAAATCTTTAAATGTTTCATTATTATATGTCTTTAGAAAGGGTAATTTAAAAACTAAAATAAAATCTAAAACAAATATTCATACCTGAAGTGCTATGAGGGTAGATCCAGAGTCATCTAATAAAATAGTGTGATAACAATTTTTGAAAAATAATTCAGAAAAGATAGTTTCTTATGACTTGTTATATTAATTATTATGAATGCTTCATTTAATTACTATGAATCATTTTTAATCATTTTTCATTTAATAACCTGGTATTAGAAATATGTGTAGAATATTAAACTATTTGGTTAAAAATTTGTATATGCTGTTGAAATTTCATCTTGTTTGATACAAAATCATTTTAATAGTACAATATTGAAATGTTTAGTTGATGTCCAGTCTTTACTTACAACGCGTCAAGAATTATTTTGATTTTTTTTACTGTTTAAATTAAAAATATTTTTTAAACGAAATTACTATTAAATTTTGATTTAAGAACCCATCGTTTTGGTTCGCAAAGTAAACAAGTCTGGTACTCCAGTAGTCTATTTATATGAACAATTAACACATCTGAAAAATGGTAAGTTAAAGACGAAAATACATTTCAATCCCTATAAATCTTTTAAATATTTTCATTTCATAAAATTCCTGGAAATACATTTGGATCTTAGGAATCGCTAGATATCCCTTTACATTTTATTTTATTTTTTTATTTTATTAAAGGTCACTAGAAATATCTTGAACTCTGACAGTCCTACAAAGTCCTTCAAAATACATCGAAATTTTTTGAATCTCTTAAAATCCTCTGGAATTTGTTCAAATCGTTGAAAATGTTTGGAAATGCCTTGAAATACATAAAGATATTTGTAAATCTGTTTCACAAGCCTTTATATCCACGATAGTCCCTCAAAACTTGTTAAAATCTTTTGGAACCCTATAAAACCTTCTTACTTATTTGGAAATCTATGCTAAGTAAACAAATCTTTTGATTTAGTTTTCTCTATTTTCCGCATTTACTCTTTCAATATTCAAACATTCTTCATTTTTATACTTATTTTATCATGATGATTTTGTATAAAGATTTTTCTAAAATTGCATAAAAATTAGGACAGATTAGAGATTCTACCGTACAGGGGAGCGGCGAGTAATGTGGCCCACATTTTATAAAAAGCTCCGTTAAAAGGGGACCCGTTCATTTTTCAAAACGGTAAAAATTAAGAAAGGTAAAATTTCAGAATAAGTTATAATACATAATGGTAAAACTTAGGAATAGAAAAAAGTATGAAAGAGCAATAAGTCGTAAATCCAAAACTCTGAAAGGTATTTCTTCGTAAACCAAAGAAGCGAAAAGGGTGAAAATTCAGAAGCGTTGAAATTAGGAGGGTGAAAAATTAGGAATATGTATATATACGGAGAGGAAAAATTCAGAAAGTAGGAAAATTCTAAATTGTTAATAAATATACCTATTAGCAGGTGTATAATTGTTTATTTATGGTAGCAAATAAATGTTTATCGCAGTGAATTTAAATATCATATCATAATAAATTTATGTTGTACGTTGAAAATTGTTTTTAAATTATAACATATAATGATGAAAAATAATTATTTTTTCGTGAAAAATTTAAAATGACGGATATCATAAATTTATTATGATATGCTATTTAGATCTACTGTGATAAATATTTGTATGCTACCATAAATAAAAAATTATAGACCTTCTAATAACATTTATTTACTATTCCGAATTTTTCTACTTTCCGAATTTTTCCTCTTCGTATATTTACTTATTCCTAACTGTTCACCCTACTAATTTTAACGTTTCCGAATTCTGAAATTTTACCTTTCTTAAATTTTATCCGTTCCGAAAAATGAACGGGTCCCGTTAAAAGTTAAATATGTTGAAAACTGTAGTAAAATAATATAGAGCACGTAAACCAACATCTTATCTATTCTGTGCGTATGATTATTATTGAATTTACGTCTATTAAAGTAGTTAATTATGAAGTTTCGCAAAAAGTGTGCCTGTGCCAAGTTGTCCTTCCTGGTTGGCTAATGTGGCGTGCTCTTAGTGCAATTTCAAAAAGGGAAGTAAAAGTTGTTTACTGACTTCAATGAAATTAATTTTGGGCAAATGATGGGCTTAAATAATTACTTATAAATTGTATGAAACTTGCATGTTATATATTAAGTTTTTTTAGTCCGGCAAAATACTACTGTACTTTTTCATTACTTTTTTGTCACTTTGAAAATAAGCACATAGCAGTCAAAAATAACTTTTTATAATTAGAATTAAATGATTAGCTTTATTAAGCAAATTTTTCCACCATACAAAACAGTACACATAAAAAAATACAATACAGTAAATACCTCTTGCTTTAAATCAATCAATTTCTGTAAATAAGGGTACGCCATATTAACCGTCGCGCCACATTACTCGCCGCTCCCTTATACTTATTTGCACTAATAAAAAATGTTTAGATTTTAGAAATAAAATTCCAAATTTAAGTTCTTGGACAATTATTAGTAGAATCGTTATTAAGTATCATTTAGTAGTTATGAGATACTGAACTTTTTAATCTTTAAGAAAGTTAACACTATATTTTTCTCACTTGATCAGTTACAACACCTCTACCAAAGAAAATCACTCTGCAACCAAATGATGTAGTGATCCGTGATCAAAATTTTATCGCACGATATCATGCAAATGGGGAGTTTTATCAAATAGATATAAATGGTCGAGCAGGTAATTGAAAAATTCTGATTTTTGTAATTTTCCATCAGTGACACGCTGAAATATTACTATCCCACGAGTCAACCACTTAATCACTAATTCAATACAAATTTTTAATAATTCAGTAATGGAGAACCATCATGCGGTGGAAATATATAAGTCAGAGCTTCGTCATGGTGATATACTGGTACGCAATTTAATTGCGTTTGGAATATATGTCCAAGGCGCATTTTATGAGTTACCTGAAGAAAGGCGGAGACAAATAATCCTGTGACTAACTTTCATCCAGAGTTAGAGGAATACTATCATCCAGGCGATGACCAAGGAGCTATGTATAAAACAAAATTTGAAACGAACCGAGATATTTAATTTTGAACCGCTGCGAAAATAATTCAACTTTTCCTTAAAATATAATGTATAAAAAAATATTTAAAAATAAAATTATAAATAAATATTAATCATAAAATCTATAGTTTGAAGGTGGCCAATCATTATACCAAATACCTTATGAGAATTTTTGACAAGAAAAGTACCGTTCTTGTAATCAGTGCATACGCAGCGTTCATTAAAAAAAAGAAAGAATGATTCATTTCAACCAATTATTTGAAAAATTGTACAATAATTAAATTACTATTAGTTTTCAAATTTAGGAGATAGTGAGTTTATTTCCAGTACAAAAGTAATCAAACCAAATTCAAACTGATTGAATTTGGCTAAATTATTTATTGTTCATGAAAACTGCTTAATTTCATCGATCAGTATCCTTAACACACTTTATGATTCTCGAGCGTAACAACAAATTGCAGCATCGAATAATTTGTTCGATGTTTTTAAATGCTTCCAATTTTATCACTCTCCACTAAAAACAGTAAGAATTATGTTAATGAGTAAATAAGCTAGGATCTCTTAGTAATATGCTTAGTTGCACTTACTTTTTATGTAATTTAATAAATAGCAATGAATTGCAAGATGAACATAATTTAAGGTATATTTTAATACTTTTCTGCTGATTTTTAAGTTTGAATATAAAACGATCATTTTTTTCTTAATATGCATTCTAATTTTGTATTATTATATTGATAATAATTGTATTTGAAAAGTACAATATTAAAAACTGAAACATTAAAGACATTTCCTATTTTCAAAACAAAACGCAGAAGTGCTTTTTGCAATGTAATTCAGTTTCCCACTGACTTAAAACAACTTTAAGGAGTAACATAATCATAACCTTCAAATCATACTAGTGTTGCATCCTGATCACTTAACAAATTTTTAAAGAAGTGATGGAAAATGGGGAGTTGAAAAGGGACACGAAATATGATCAGCCGATAGTGTTTGACACGGTAGTCAAGCAGTCAGTTACATTGTGAATTAGAGAGCCGGGCACCATGGCAAGAGGCATTAATTTGCGTCTCCTAAATTGTTGTGGGTTAGAATGGAAGTGAAAATTCGAATATTATTTATTATAGCGTGCCAGGGTGAACAGCTTCACAAATAACAACCCCAAAGATCTTCATTGCATGTATAGTAAGGCTTCACTCCACTTGTTAACACGAAGAGACTCTTTCCGGCGACGAAAAAATTAGTCCTTACCATTCAGGACAATCGTTCAGATGTCCTCAAATACAAAATTTTGATACTTTTCGTACCGCGCATATGTACTTTCAAAAAGTGGATTGGTTACCTTCAGCGGTTATTTGATACGAATAATTTTTTTCTGGTTATTGTTGTTTATAACAACAAATAATTGTAAAGTACATAACGATTTTCAAAATACTTTTTTTTTAAATTTACTTTAAATATTACTTTCTTTAGGCACAGTTATCTCTAAGACCCGGTATTTTATCCAAATTAGGTTTGGGCCAAGAAATTCGAAAAAAAACCTACAATAAAGTATTTATGTGCAGGATATTTAAATACAAAATTTGTAAGCTTGATCGCCAGACTTGGCTAGGGTATCCTGGGGGTTCAGGGACCGCTAATTCAGAATCCGAGGTATGTTGATCTCCATCCCATTAGTTTCAAAGTGTAAAAAAAAACTGTAAAAAGGCCTATACAAAATCGAGAAGAATGCATCCATAGGTTTTTAGGGTCGTTGAGTCCGAATCAGAGGTCCGTACACTTCTATTACATCAGATTCAAGGTCACTTGAAGGTCAAATCGTAAAAAACCGATAAAAATCATAAAAGATAGCAGTATTTGAATTGAAAACCCCCAAAAATATACATATTTTTTTTCTTGATTTCTTTATCAGGTTTTTTCAAGTTTGACCTTTAAATGACTGAATTTTTCATTGCCCTTTTTCCAGTTTAATTTTCAAATGACCTTGAACCTGACACCTTAGTTAAGTCTGATGAAGAGGTGGTGGGGTTGAATAGTTGGATCAGGGTGGTCCTTCCAAGTTGGAATTCACTTCTTATTTTTAAAAGAAACTGTAGTATTTTTTTTTGAATTTTTTCGTTCAAATCTAATTTGGGTCAAACACCGGCCAAAACTCAAATAATTATTTTACGATTTGATTCATAAGTATATTTGGTGATCAATGTATTAGTTTCCATAATTTTAGTAGTATTGTTTGTTACAAACAATTTTCTTATGCATTAATTTCTTTTAAATTAGCGCTATCGGTACCCAATCAAGTTCTTGACGCGACGCATGTGCAATACGAAAGGATCCCAATATTTAAAGCACTAAATAAGCGTTCCCCTCGAAAATAACATTAGGCTCTAAAACACTGAGAAGATCCGAACATTAAAAATTTTAGAATATACACAATTCTTTTAACATTTTTTTATCTGCAATATTTTTCCTGCAAATGAAATGAGATAATAACGACAAATCCCTTGCTAGTTATTTATCAAAAGCGAATAACTCTCAATTATATCATCATGATTAAAAGATTACACCTAAACTTCAGACGCGTGTATTCGTATTGGATGGAAATTTGAGGAAAAAACTATCCTGTTTTTACAAATATTTAGGAAGGGAAAGGAGGTAAACAAATTTTGCGTCTAGCATCGACTTAAGCGATTTCTAAACTTTTTAATTGTAATAAAAAAGAACTTTTGTCTTCTACTGTGACAAATTGCAAAAAAATGGTATTTATTTTTCACCTTCATTAATGAATGTCTGATATTAATTTTCTGAAAGAATAGACACTTTTATTATACTGGTCAAAACCTATTATGATTAGTCAGCAATCATGTAATATTTATTCACGTCCTTGATCCATATTGGAAGAGTATGACGACCTCTTGATTTTATAAGTGAAAAACGTTTTAAGGAACAATTCACCAGCTTTGCCTATGAGCTGAATCATTATTATCCGCCTGTCGAGACATTTTATTTTTTATTTTTTTGGACAAAATACGAGGAATATAAAATCAGGTTGTTAATGTCAAATTATTTGAGATAAAGGCACCATTCTCTAGAGATAGATTTAAATTGATATGAATCACAAATCCAAAATAGCAGGCCATTTATAAATTTTTAACTCACCAGTTAGTAGTGGGCTCCCCAGTAAGAAGGCTTGCATTCAAAGATATTAGAAATTTCAATACCTAGGAAAGTCGTTTCTGTTCTGGTTTAGCTGGCGATTCTTTTTAGAATAGTATGTGCCCAAAAACAAAGTATTAGGTTTTTTGTATCAGAACTGTACGTGCATTTTTTTAAATGTAATTTTATTGTCAAATGGACTTTTCTTTTCAACTTGCTCAGGACCGCGCAGGCCTCTCCCTTCTCTTTTGTTCAGAAGCTTAGGCGATAAGTGCGAAACAAGCCCCTTTATTGCACAACACATTACAATAAAATTCTTGAGTAAAGGATGCATGAAGTTCAGTGATGTGAAGTTCAGTAGTAGTAAAACATTACAGAAGACTTAAGTGTTTGCGTGGAACAAAAACTGTATAGAGACGTCCAGAAGGAGCGTCATTAGGGGGGTGAAAAATGGGTGCGTGCAACGTTTCTTGTAATAATAAAGGGGTTGCGCTCTTTAATTTTCTTTATAAGAGGCAGAAGGTATTCTGAGCTTCTGGGCAAATATAAAGTAACCTAAAAATCCAAAAGGCAGGGCACTTCCATCCGGAATACGTTAGGCCTTATACTGTCACCTCAACTTTAGCAAAAATGCCAGGAACTCCAATGAAATTTTCTTAAACATCTTGCATATATCCCTGATCTCCTACCTAGTAACTTACATTTTTTGAATCCACTGGAAGAGGCATTGGAAGGTCAGCGTTTCAACACTGATAAGGAGGTCTCTGCTTGCTCGTTCGCTCGAACACCAGTATCTCTTTTACTTGTGTTGCTCGTTTCACCAACATTCTCTACAATTCCACCCGGTCTTAACTTTTTACCCTTGGAAGTTACATAAACTAGGGAATCGAACAGAAAGTGACGGAGGTGCGGAGGAATACAGGACGTGATGTTGTTGCCTGACTTAACACATCAAAAATAACAAATTTATTGGTCCTAAAACAAGCCATAACACACCAAACTCTAATTGAAAATGTAGGTCTCAAAGAAACACATAAAGTCAGAAGTTAATGATTAATTTAACAAAAAACTATTTAACCAAACCTATCCAGGCTACCTGCCTTCAACAAAAGCAGCAAACGAAATTTGAAAGAAAAAATAATCACTTCATACACCTTCCTAAGACTCTAGTTAATATCACCAACGTCGCAGTAATATTCAGTAACCCCCAAGAACATATACACTAGGATTGCATAACCGGAACTAGATATCCCGGATGAGCTGCTCCAAGGGGGCGAAAGAGAGGAGCCTGGAAGTTTTGACACTTGCACAGCTTACGGTTTGCAATATAAGAAACCACAAGCAAGAAGGAGAAGAAAAGAAAGTTCGCAGAGCCACGATTTATCGTGAAGGTCATTGAGTCTAACGACAAAACCCTCGGTAAATCGCGGTCCCAGTGTACTTATGATTAAAAATAGTCAACCTAGACACTTTCCTGAAATACTATTTCAAATACCGTTTTTTGCAGCAATATTCAACAATCATAAAAAACCACCCCTGGTACATTTACACACCTCAACTAAGCTTCTATAATTTAACAAAGCCAACACAATTTGAAATAAGAAACGTGTACACCAGAAGCCTCCCTAAAATTCTGTTTAACATTACCGTCGCTACTCTAATATTTAACAAGCAGTAAGAACTATTTATGGCACATTTAACGAACCGCATCTCCGCTGCCTTCAACTAAAACAGCCTAAAAATTCGGAATTAAAAATAATTAACAGAAGCTTCTGGCTAAGAATCTAGTGAATACCCCCATTGCTACCATAGTGTTCAAAACCTTTCAAAACTACCCCCAATATATTCTACGAACCCCACATTAAATTTCGTCGAATAAAACCCGCAAAAACTACCCTCAGCATGCTTAACAAGTTGCCTCAAAATCTTCCTGATTATATTTTTACAATATTCGAAATCATTGGTAATGTTCTAAAACATTATGAGATACTTTTTAAAAAATTTTATTAATCTTCCCTAATGACGAAGTAAATTTTTTTTTAATTTGCAAGAAAAATTTGATAAAAAATTAACTTGATCAATAACAAACGGCATATGTTTTTTTAAAGATAAAATTACTTTTCTGATATAAGCAACATTTTTTACACTTTGTTGAAAAAATTTTTAAAATCAATCACTTTTTTCGTATTTTCTGAACAATATCAAGAAGCTGTTACGTTTCACTTTTGCAGTTTAAACAACAAATTGTCTACTTCTATGTGAATTCATCTTTAAACAATTAAATTTGTAATACGGTTTTCAAAGCATTAAATCAAATATATACAAGAATGATATCTGTCCTTGCAATTTTCTTCTCCTTGCTGGAAAATATTTTATATAATTTTTATTCGTCTTTCCACAAAAGACCAGGTTGCCCCAAAACGTGAAAGAATATATAAATTATGACATCAATTTTAACAAATTCATACTCAGGAAAAATATCTCAGAAAGGACATCATGAAGCCTTGAATCTATTAAAAATTTCTAAATATTTCCTTTGCCAACTGGAATTCATCTTTCAAAATAAAAAATCATTTCCAATTTTTCTAGGAATCCAAAAAGTTTTAGGTAACTTTCTAAACACCTTTAAAAATTCTTAGAAAGTTTTATTTTCTCAATATGCAAAAATCTGCATTTTGTTTTACACTTTTTGAAATATTTTTAAATTCAAAATTTGTTATAAATTCCTTTAAATTCTCTTTTCATAACTGTTTTAAATGTTTTAAAATGTTTTTCAGTTAAAAAAAAATTAATTTCCCAATATTTCAAACTTTTTTTAAGCATTTCGAAAAATGTAAATTTTTGCCCTAAAATATGTATTTGTTTTCTTTTCATCTCTTAAATAGGTTGATAGTGAAACCAAAAGTTAACTTATGTCAGTCATTAAACTTGTAGCCGTATTTGAATCATTTTCTTAAAATTCTATTTAATATTTTGTGGCTTCAGTCAGTCGCAAAAAATGATTTAAAATTGATTAGAAGATAGTGGAAAAGTACTACATGTAAACATATGAATTTATTCAGAACTGTATAAATTATTTAAAAAAAGCTTATGGAAATAAGAAACGTGACACATTGAAAGAGCTTGATAATAGATAATAAATATGTAACACTCTTAGTTTTATTGAAACAAGAAGAAGGCTACATATTGCGAGAAAATACGAGGATTATTCATAAAATTTATCTATTTTATCTTGCTTTATTGTCATTAAGATAATCCCCTCTCTAACAGCATGGAACTAACACATGTTGACCCTTTCATTTAACACTTAGATCAAGTTTCAAAATGTTGAAGAACCGATAATTTAACATAATTTTGTACATTTAACTAAAATCTAAGTTTAAAAAATGATCTAAAAGAATATAAATCGATTAAAATAGTCAAATTCAAATCAAATTATCAAAAAATTGTATTTTTTAGTATTTCAATTTATAAATTAATAAAAAGAATTTAAAAATAAATTAAATCTTTGTGTTTCAAATTATTTGGAAATCCCTTCAAATTATTGAAATACCTTAACGAACCCTAGAATATTTCAACTTATTCAAAATCTTTTATAATACCTCTAACATTCCTTAAAATTTGTAATGATACACTCACAACTTGATAACTTTTTAACATCACTTTAAATTATTTAAACCAAATGAAAATTTCTGGGAATCTCTTAAAACCTAAAGCATTTTAAATCATTTTCTGCAAATTATTAAAACTTATAAAAATATGTTACGGTATTTCAATGCTTTAGAATCTTTTCAAATCCCTTAATATTTTTAATAGTTCATGCAATTTTTTTGGAGCTTTTAAGTTATAATAAGGAATTTTTGAAGTTTTGAAGATCTTAAAAAAATTTCTTTAAATTTTTGACATCTTCTAGATTGTTTTTTAGCATATCTAGAATTTCCAAAACTCAAACTCTTTAAGTTTAAACTATCAAAATTAAATTTTAAAATGTTAAATTTAAACGCTCAATAATCCTTTTTTCAAATTAGCACCTATTAAATTTGAAGTTACATTATATTTTAAGTAGTCTTAAATCAATTATAATTATTGATTGAATTAATTTCTCCTTGTGATTTATAGATGAAAATTTGTTTTTATCTTAAATTGTTTATAAATGTTCGCTTAACTTCTTTTTTCTAATTAAATAATAATTTTTCGAGGAATATAAAGAAAAAATTTTTATTCTCTTAAAACCTTTCTAAATCCTTTAAGAACCTTAACATTTTATTTTAAAATAAAAAGTCATTTTCCATTTCTCTAGGAAACTTGAAAAAAATTGTTTAACCTGTATTTCGCTTTTTTATTTATATAGCATGTTTTCATGAATTCTTTGACCAATTTAAAAGTCTGTAAATAATATTATATCACTTTGTTGGAAAGTATTAATCATTTAATTGTGTGCTATTTTAAAATTTATGCAAAAAATATATTGTAACTGGCCAACCATCTGAATTTCTGAATTTTGTTACAAGCATGTGACTACTCAAACTAGTAACAAAGAACCTAGTTAGTAGACTAGTTAGTACCTAGTAGACTAGTACCAAGCAGTGAGACGGATATGGTACTTACTGCTCAAATATTCCACAGTCTGAAATCATTATCAGTTTTGGAAATTTATTTTTTATAAAATATCTGCATTCGATTTTTCAGAAAATTTTTAAAGATGTTTTTATAATTTTATTAGAAGAAATGAATTCATTGAAAGGTGATATTACACACAAAAAAGATGATTACAACTTTTTTTTCAATTTTTCCAGCTACGGGAGAGATAAGGTTTGATAAAAAATTCTGTCTTGCTGATATATTTATTCAAACTGTTAGCATATGTTGCATTAGTTTGCGACACAGTTGAAATCTTTTCAAACAAAAGATCTTTGCTGAAAAAACTTTACATCTTCCGAGGCTTCAAACGTTAAAAAATCTGCTTGAGTATATAATTTATGGTAAGACTGATCGGATAGATGCACACCAATGATGTTTATTTATGCCATCGTCTAGACTATAGTCGTCCAGGTTTTTCGAAGTGTAGTAAAAATCATGCAACTTTTATTCGTGAAGCTAGGAAAGGAAGAGGTTTATTTTTTAGCAATAAAAATACGCTTTAAAGAAAGGCCAATCAGCATCTTAACGTAAATCTTTCTGTCCATGATGTTTCTTGATTCTGTTCGTGAAAAGAATAGAACGTAATAGTGAATTAATAATATACTGAAACATCTTCAATAAAGGTATTAACTCTATTCCGAAATTTGTTTCTCACATCAAAACCTTCAAAACATAAGTTCTCATCATTGATTATAGAAACTTCATCTTGCTGCGTGATTATTCATTCATCAAATGAAGGTTTATATCAATTGTTATAAAATAATTTCGTCACATAATTAAATTTCTCTGAAATTATTTTCTGTTACACACCTCAAAACAACAGCACCCACTATAATAAAACAACAGGCAGACGGCAGAAGCCTGCTTTTTTAAGTATGTTTGAATACCCTATCAGAAAACTTTAAGTTTAGTTCAGTAAAATTTTCACGCGCCTAGCCAGTTCTGTATCAGTCAACACCCGGAAAGGTAGCGTTTCGACTTTAGTGAATAATCTCGGCAGTTTCCTGTTACAAGGCGACAAGAACTTCCCCTCGAGTAGTTCTCGCGAGTTACTTGTTGTGCTTCGATTAAATACATTGTTGGCGGGTGGAGCTATACTATCGAGCCACGACATATTTATTTAAAAACCCCGACTTCAAATTGGGTAGAAGGAAGCATCAGACTTTAGCCAACCTAGCCAGTAGTCTGTCGTTTAACCGATAGGTATTCTATAACGGTATGCGCTTCATCAAAGAAACTTGAACTTGTCATCATTCTGCTGTCCAACCTTTTACAAATGTTCGCTTCGATTCCTTTTTATTGTCCCCTCTCGATCCTCTGATGAGATGATCTGGGAATTTCTTCTTCTATCTCTCGGTTCTCCGTTTACAGGATCTGTAATCTTCTGTGTGTTTTTACTTTCTCGGTCCTACATTAATAGGATCCGAAAATGTTGTCTTTTCATTTATCGGTCTTCTGTATAGAGGATCTAGACTCTTTTTCCTTTTATTACTCTCTCGGTTCTCTGTCAAGAGGATCGGCGATTTTCCTCCTACGTCGCCGTTCTCTGTTTAGAGGATCTGGGAAATTACTATTTTGTTTATTAGCTTACTTTTTTACTCTCTTGGTTCTCTATTTAGAGGATCCGGTATCTTTTGTCTTTGGTTACTTCCTCGGTCCTATGTTAATACGATCCGGAAATTTTGTCTTTTCATTTCTCGATCCTCTGTAGAGAGAATCTGGGATCCTTTTCCTTTTATTACGCCTCAGTCCTCTGTCAAGAGGATCGGCAAATTTCCTCCTATATCTGCGTCCTCTGTTTTGATGATCTGGGAATTTCCTTACTTATTTATTGCTTTTCCTTTTTACTCTCTTGTTTCTCTGTTTAGAGGATCTAATGTCTTTTGTATTTGGTTACTTTCTCGGACCTCTGTTATGCAGTTGAGCTAACACAAACACTACACAGACTAATACCGCCAGGCCGTTGCTGACCAGCAGGCAAACCCAGGAGCCTATGTTTCCTTTGTCCCCAATAGAAGAAGAGGAAACGCGAATTTTGCCGGAACCGAGCCCAGGGCCTCACAGCCATCCAAGCTAGGCTGGAGAACGTGCTCGAAACCCTTGACAAAATCGTCCCTCTGTAAGAGGCCCTCGAGAAGCTTAACCTTACCGAACAGCTTTATCAGATCCTGTCAGACTTAGAGAATCATCCTTTTCCTACAGATATCTCTACCTTGAAGAAAGAGGAGCTCATACCTTGGGAGGAAGTGTTGCGAAACCTAGGCCCCCCGAGGAATAGTCCCGGCCATCCCTTACGGGAGGAAACCCTAATGGAGCTCTCGAACGGGACATCGTTCGTTCATGGACCTACCGGACACCCAAAAGGCTGAAGTCAGTCATCATCCGTACCCAGCCGGTCACTGGTGGTCCACATTTTTTCGATTGTTAACCTAACCAATCTTTTTTCCTTCTGTTCTAAGACCCGAGCTCTATCTTGTAATTGTTGAAAATAAATGTTTTCCAGTTGTTCAAAATTGAAATAAAAAATTACTTATCAATTACTCCCTACGATGCAAACGAATGAATTAATTGCATATAATTTAAATCAACATATATAATAAACAGGGCTTAATTTACAGAGAATGTTTAGTCGAAAAAAGGCTTTGGGAAAAATAAATATAGCAGTGTTGCTAGAAAGAGGTACTATGGCCAGCAACTTCTGTTGCAAGACGAAAGTGCCCCTCAAACGGGGACCCTAAGAGGTATTTAATTGATAGCAGCACTCTTGTTCAAGACATGGATGCTAAAAGGGGCACAGTTCTTGATCTAAGTGACTTACACAGATTCGCCCTTAAAGGCTGCCTGAAATTGGCTATTGTACCTTAGGGATTTCCACAAGAAAAGCTTAACTCGGGAGGAGCAATTGCTTTTGAGGTAGCCCTTCAGTCCTAGGATCGTTGTAGTAAAAACTGATGACATAGTGATTCTGCCAGATTCTTGAACCTGCAAAGCTTATGGCACAATTACCTCAAACTTCCAAAGAGCCATTATCTATCTTTAAAATGTTGGCTGTCCAGAATCAAACTTTAGGCGTGGAGAAGTAGACCATCATTGATGAAAAGTAAGACGCCAGCTTAACCCAGTCAGCCGCGAGTGCGGATGCTTCGGTGGTCCGAAGCATCGGAAAGGTCAACTGTTGATCTTATCTAATGGTGGATAACGCGATTTCTTAAATGAACAGCGTAAAATATTCAAATTCAAAGTTTACCTAAATTAATCTTAACCCCAGTAAATCTGCTTCAGTCATCTGAACCAGATATATTTCAATGGAACATACGGCATGTGCGCTTGTTCATAAACCTTGATTTTGAAAGGGAAAATTATCGGGGGGTCGAATTGATTACATGCACTGTAAAAAACTCTAAAATAATTAACAAAAAGTAATAAATAATTAAATACGCTTTGATGGACAAGCTGCTTTGAGAGATCTCCAATCTGAAGAGTATACATCCAGATTTGTTTGAAGTTACCTAAAATACGTTCGTGAAGTATCCGGCATAAACTGGATCAACTTGATCTGGCTTCGTGGATATTAGAACGTTAAAGAAAACGAGAAAGCAAATATGCGTGCAAAAATTGGGATAAGAAACGCTTCTAATGGACCTGAAGCATACTGCGTGGCTTCGCATGCTATTGAAAAGTGGCTCTTGTCAATAAACGCGAAGTAATGGAAAATAGCCAAAGGAATGACACACTCTAAAAAGTTTATAAAAAAATTGTGTTCAGGAAATTAAAAAAGAAGTCCTGAAAATGGAAATAAATCAGGTGAAAATAATGCTTGAATTGCTCACAGGCCACTGCCGCTTATAAAGAAGAAGTTGACTAACGTGAAGAAGGACAACGACTCTCGATGTCAAAAGTGCGGCTTCCATAAAGAAACAGCACATCAGAAGTTCTGCGATTGTGTTGTGCTTCTAAGCTTACGAGTGAAGCATTTTTGATCGAAAATTTCGCAGAGAAACTTGATAAAAGTTTCAAGACGAAATCAGTCGCCTGTCCATGAACACTAATACCTTTCGTAATATTTTAATGTTACTTTTTTTAATTAACCTCGACTTTTTATTTGCAACAGTTCAAAAAAGTATTCCGCTTACTATTTATTGTTTTAAAAGGGGTTTTACAAATGAAAAAGAAAAGAAGAGTATGCCTTTCGCTTTATTTTTAAGTTTTAGCCATCTTACAACATTATTAATAATTGAAATTGTACCTGTAAAGAAAATATTGAAATTAACAGAATACATTGTTCGGTAAATTAAGTGAAAAGTATTTCCTAAAATTTTTATATGAATCTGATCAGTATATATAC
>NC_046659.1:156721219-156745699 GCF_010883055.1 Belonocnema kinseyi
AATAAATAATTCATTTTCAACTAATATAAAAGAATGTTCAACAACAAATTGTAAAAGTTGATATAAAATAATTTATATATAGAGGAATTTTTGAAAAAAGAGTTGAGTTTTCCAGCAAGGAAAATTTATAGTTGATAAAGAAGAAAATATTATTATACAAATTGTTGAGCTTTCAAGACGAACAGACGAATTTGTAGCAAAAACTTTGAATTGATAACAGAAAAATATGCACTATCGACCAAGACAATTAAATTCTATAACTGGAAAAAGAAGAATTTTCGACAAAATCAGTGAATTTTCAACTCAAAATATCGATCTTCTAGAAAAATGGAATATTTGCATTTTCATTTTAAAAAATTCATTTTTTAACAGATTCGTTAAATTTAAAAAAAAAGAAAAAGAATTTTTAACTAAAATGATAAATCTTTTATCGAAAAATATTATTTTAAACCGAAAAGTTGAATTTTTAACCCTAAAAATGGACTTCTTTCCAAAAAACAGATTAATTTGCAGCATAGTAGACATATTTTCAACGAAATAGGTTTTCAGCCAAATTGATGAATACCTTTCAAACAGGTACATTTTTAACAAAATATATGAATTTTTAACTAAACATCGAATTTTACATGGATTATGTAACCTATTAGTTAATTTTCAGCCCCAAAAATAAACGTTCAAACTAAAAAGTGATTATATTATGCTGTAAAAACAAATTCTTTAACAAGCCCAGAAATGTTCAACCACATAGTTGGATTTTCAGTTAAAAAAATTAAATCCCGACAAAAAAAATTTCAATTAAAATTCTGTTTATAAAATTAATCTTCTCGGTTGAAAAAATCTTCCATATGATTGAAAATTTAATTTTGATTATAAAAATTCTTTTCTGTTGGCTTCAAATTAATTTTTTAATTAAAAATGCGACTTTCGTTTCGGTTCCAATTTTATATTTTGGATTTAAAATTAATCTTTTTTAGTGGAAGGAAAATTAATCTTCTTGGTTGATATTCACTTTGTTTTTCGTAAATACTTTAACTATTTTTTTGAAAATCCACCTACTTTGTCAATAATTCTTTTTACATGGCAGAAAATCAATCTTGTGGTTAAAAATAAATATGCTTCATCATTTAAGGTGGAAGCTCATGTTTTCGGGTTGAAAATTAAACTTTTTCGTAGAAAAATTTCTCTTTTTACTTTTGAAATTAAATTAATCAATTAAAAATTAAAATGTGTAATTGAAAATTAAATTTTTTATTGAAAACTAATATTTTTGTTTGAAAATTAAACTATTTAACTATTAACATCTAACTTTTTTGTAGAAAATGCAGTTCTTCGTTAAAAAGTAATATTTCCTGGGTAGAAATTTAACTGCTTTGTAGAGCATTTGCCTTTTTGGGTTTTGAGTAAAAAAATTTCGTTCTAAATTCGTCTTCTTGTAATAACTATTATTTATGAAGGCTAAAAAATAACCGAAAATCAATAATAATTTGAATATATTACAAAAATATATTGAAAGTAAGTATAACCTGTTTATTTTCAACCTTTTATTGTATCAAATGATATTTAAACTAATTATTTTAAAATTTAATATAAAGATTACGAAGACTAAGGTCATCATTACAAAATTGTTAGTCCTGCAAAAAGTTTTTTAAAGTTGTAAGGATTGAATAATTATATTCGCATCAAATTGCAGGGTTATTAGCGACTGCACAATAGGGCTATATTAAACTTACGATGTAGCATGCATTGTTGTAACAAAAGGAAATTACTATAGCTGAAACTTTTAACGGATTTGGAAATATTTATTAGAAATTATCTGAATGAAATGGCTAAGAAAACTTTTGTAAAAGATTTTATTATTTTATTACACACAATAGTTTAATTAAAAGATGACCTTACAACAAAAAAGTATGATTTTTTAACGCTTTGAAAAAATTACAGCGGTGGCAGAGATAAGGCTCATTAAAAAAGTCTGATTTCCTATAACCTTTATTTAAATTGTGATAAACTTTGTTGGTCGAACCTTATCTCCACCAAGGCTTCGCTTATTTAATAATTCTGTTTAATAACTGAGTTCCGGTAAAAATGATTGCGCCATTTAAGAATATGAAAAAGATACATACAAATCATGTGTTAGATAATTTGTTTAAGAATCTGGTCCTCTGTCGGATGAAAGCACACACAAAAAGTTTCTTTATATTATTGCTAAGGCTATAGAGAACTAGGTTTTTAAAAGAATGACGAAAATCTTGCAACCTTGATGGCGTATCTGGGAATGGAAGATACCATAATGAGAGAGCAATAAAAATAAGCTTATCGCAACATACCCAGTATATATACAAGAACAATTTTTTAAAGATTCACATCGTTACAATCTGAAAAATTCTTCAAAAATCGTGCCTCTGTTTATATTAGAATAATGATTTTTGTCTTAACGCTGTTCTTTATGCTTGCGATGTTTCTTGATTCTGCTCGTAAGTAAAATATAATATAAGGCTGAATCAATAATATATTAAAACATCTTCAATCCATATATCAAATATACTTCAAAATTGATTTTTCACTTTTGAAATAGTGGAATCATAAATTATTTTCATTGGACAGGTATGCTTTTGTCGAATTAAGGGTCATATTATTTGTTATAAAATAGTTCCTTATAAAATGGATTTTATTTCAAACATCTTGAATTTACTGTTACAACTATTTATTATTATTCCGGTCTAAAAATCATTCAGGTAGAGTTGAGACACAAACTGACACAGACTCACACAGCCTCATACAGACTCACACAGGCTTCGTACTGCGCATCGCGAATATTCCGAAACCAGAAGTCCTCATAAAGAGCACAAAAGTTTTATGCGCGTTCACTTTCAATGCGCCTATTGAGAGAGAGAGAGAGAGAGAGAATAAAAACTGTAACTCTCTCTTACATTAAAATACACAGATAAATCCTGTTCAGTGGTGTTTGGAAATAAGAACATATATCTGGAACAAACCTTATTTTCCCAAAAAGATAAATTAAAAAAAAGACCTTAATTTTCAACTAAAAAAGGTAATTTTCAAACAAAAAATCGAATACGTAAATTTTCGGTTAAAAGAATTAAAAATTTTAACCTAGAACATTTTTTGAATAAATTAGATAAGTTTCAATAAAAAACTGAACTTTTAATTAAAATGATGAACCTTGAATCAAAAAATTACTTGTAACCAAATAGGTGAGTTTTCAAAAGCCCTGTGAATCGTCCCCACTCCTTTTGTTCTTTTAGCACTTAAAGGGATATCGTAGTTAAAATAAAACCAAAATATGGCACCTAGATCAGGTAGGCCTGTTTTAGGTTTGTTTTGTATTGGCAAAAACGGTAAATATCCTATTAAAAGTGATTTCTATGATAAAATGTTTAAATTGACAATTTATATAACAAGAATTTGTAGCCATGTAAATTATTTCTTGTGTTGATAGTTTTTAAAAAATTATTAGTGCAAAATCATAGGAATAAAATGTGTAACCGCAGGATGTACGTCGGACGGGATCTACGAGCGAATATCTCATGTTTTACCTGAAGGAATTAATTTTACATGAATATGATCAATCTTAAATTTAAAAAAAAAATCATTTTTAGCAAACGAGTTTTTTTCCAACCAAGTAAATTTATTTGTAATATAAAAGATTTATTTTCAACTAAAATTATAATTTTCTATAAAAAGTAGATTTATTAAAATATACGTAAATTGTCAACGAAATAAATAAAAATGATGAATCTTCCAACAATGAAATTAATTTTTAACAAAAGAGTTAAGCTTTTAACCTCAAGTAGTCAAATTTTCAAGAATAAAATTGTAAATCCTTAAAGAAAAATATGAAAAAATGTACATTATACGAGGGTGGTTCAAATATGATCGAGAAAAATACTCTGACACGTTTATTTACTATCGAAAAAATTTACAGTTTTTTAGATATTTCCCCTCACAAGTTACGCATTTTATCCACGTTTTAGAAAGTTTTTTGATGCCGGTATCGAAGAATTCCTTGGGCGACTCGGACAGCGATGTGCGCACGAACTGCTCTACATCGTCGTCGGTGTTGAATCTTTGACTTTCGAGGGCTTCTTTCAGTGGTCCAAATATGTGGTAGTCGCAGGGTGATAAATCTGGACTGTAAAGGGGGGGGGGGGGGGTGTTTTAGTACCTGCTATCCCAATTCGATATTGTATTGAGCGTGAAACGCGCGGTATGAGGGCGCGCGTTATCCTGGAGAAGAATCGCACTTCGTGCTGGAATGCTCCTCCGTTTCGAGCGATATGCGGGTTTCAAGTGTGTTTTCAGAAGGTTGGAGTAGTATGCAGCATTGATGGTACGTTGGGTGCGCAGGAAATTGACAATACGTTGCGCAACGGCGGTCGACACTTGACGTTCACTCATGGTCGTAGCACGCGCGTAAAACATACGCTCTCGACAAAAACTACGCCACAATGTTCGTAAGGGACCCAGCTATCACATACTCAAGCCACGATCTTCAAAACATACATGCGCGCCATCTGCAACGTTTGTCTCGATCATATTTGAACCACCCTCGTAATTTAAAAATATTTCCTTCTCGAAATACTACTTTTACTCTAAAAAGTGCTTGAAGCACTCTCTTTTTTAAACTTTGGAAGCAGGAAATTTTAAATTGTAAAGAATTTTGACTTGGTACAGGGACACTTTAAACTTCTTTTCTGTAAATCTCACTTTTAATTCTTTTTTAAAGTACACGTTTTATGTCAAAAGTTCCTACTAAAATAATAATAAATTAGATTTTTCAACGACCAAGAATTAATTCCGGGTTCTTTAACTTCATTCCCCGCTTTTCGTTGGTCATTTTGAGGTCTTTCTTATTTTCCCGCTCAAGTCGCCACCTTCATTAAAATTAAATTATATATAAATATATATATTTTTAGAGAGCGCAAACGTCTAGATGAAATAATAAAAGGTATATTATAAGTCTAATTATTAATTAATAATATTTTATTTAATACTTCTACTAGGTTGAACCTGGTTATACATCATAGCCACGGACTAAGTCAAGTGACTGATGAGATTAGAATATTATAAGTCAATTTAATACGATGCTTGAAATCTCCTGCGATGATTTTGTAGGTACACAATTACGAGCGACCGCGAGCGTTGGAGGTGAAAACAGTGACCTCTGGATGGTTTCTTAGAGCTGCAATCTGCCACTCCACGAGGTTTTAGTAACTCGATCCTAATCGTCCAGAAAGTTCCTTACAATGCCACGGGTGTTTAATAAAACCACTTTCTGAGCTTCTGCCAATAACCTACTGACTCCTAATGCATCTTACTTCCACATTGCCTATAGCCGAAATCACAAAAGGATGAATAGATGCATGATTTACGTTTCTTTATATAGGCTTTACTTTATGCCTTAACTCGCTATGCTGTTGGATCTTGGTTCTACAGATTGACTGCAAATTTTGATTAAATGTACAAGCAATGTCGATGATGTAGACTCTTCCAAATTTTTTTCTCGCATCACGATGTCAGATCGATTGGCCCGAATGTAATGATCCGTTTGGATAGTAACATCCCAATATAAGATGAAATATTTGCTTTCAAATACAGGCGTTGGAATATACCTATATAAAGGCATCCATTCTTTGAAGAGTCTTAGGTTTATGGCAAGTTGTTGATGTATAATGAGCGCTACATTATTATGTCTGTACGTATATTCTGTCTGAGCCATGACGCAATAGCTGTCAATTATGTGCTCGACGAATTCGTTGGTATCTCCACATAATCGGCACCGGTCAACCACGTCTTGATGTAACACGTGTTTACGATAATTCCTGCTTCTGACAACCATGTCCGTATCACAATGACGAATCATTCCGTCTCTGGATACAGAACACATTTTCTTATGCCCTATCTGAAGACAAATTTAAGGGCGTGTACTCAATATCCGCTTTACAGATGTTGCTGTAAAGCGCAACATTTAATTTGCTGTTAAAATAGTGACGCATCTGTATAACATATGACTCACACAGTTTTCAAACATCTACAATGTCCCTGCCCTCTACATGTCGTGGTCGAACTATGCCTTTAATAGCTGCATTTTTGTTATGCATTCGGCGCTTCTTCATTTCTACACGGACGATTCTGTTTAACTTTTCAAGGTCTGTGTGAGATCATTTGATGAGCCCAAAGGAGTACGTGAGGACAGGGATGGCATATGTCTAGATTACCCTTGTTTTGTTTGCAGAATTTAAAGAACTCTTTATAATCAATCTTAGTCTTGTAGTTAAGGCAGTCGTTAGGCTTGACTGAACTATTTTGTGAAGAATACCTTTTGATTAAAAAATACCCAAATATGATTCGCCTGAACCCATTGCCTTTATGTTATTTTCGAACTCGTCCTATAGCTTTGCGGTTCCTAATTCCCTTCTGTCTAAATGCACTGTTCTGCATTTGTCTGGTCCGAACTCCATGTGGATATCATTGGATAATTACTGTGTGACATCGATCACCTGCTGAAGTTTCTGGACTGAACTAGCGTACAGCTTCAAGTTATCCATGTACAGGAGATAGGTCACATGAAGACTATCCTTATTATCATGAATTTTGAGCCCATGAGATATGCTGTTAAGTGTTTTGCTTAATGGGTTCAACGCTAAACAAAACCATAGTGCACTAAAGAAGTCCCCAGACCCTCGTCGCATGACTTAAAAAGTCAATAATGCGTGGGCAGCTTTTATCAAGTTTTAAGACTTCAATCTAATAGTCACGCGGTACGGGAGGAAACGCTTGCTTGTAGTCAATGTATGCCATGTGTAAGTTCCATTGATACTTACGAGCTTGAGTCATGGCAACAGCGTCTATAGTGACTAGATCTTCACAGCCTTGCAACTTTTTACAACATCCTTCTTATTTTTTTTGTGAGGATTTCATTCTCGTTGCAATGAGAATATACCTTGTCTGCAATGATAGCTTTAAGACATTTATAAATTGTTAGAACACCTACCGAAGAAAATGAATTTTTAACCATGAACATTAATTTTCTACCAAAAAAAATCAACTTTGAACAAAATACAAAAACAAATACGAATGATTAAAATTACATGACAGAAAAATTTATTTAATCAAACAAAGAAAAGGCTTTTAACAAACTGTTGTAGCCGAAAAGATTAATTTTCCGCCGAAAAACACTAATTTTAATCAAAAACATGAATCTTATGCTAGAAAGATCAATTTTGAATTAGCAATGAATCAGTTAATTTTAAAATTAGAAAAATTAATTTTGAACACAAAAAACGAATTGTTTTAAAAAAATTTTAATTTTCAACTGAAATTTTGAACACAAAATGGAATTTTTTGTGATGTTTCTATTTTCGTATATTTCGTACAGTTTTGACATGTTTATACTTCATGTTATCTTGTAATATATTTCAAAACTATTGCTATGAATTTTAAATAAGAACAAAATTCAAAAAATTAGATCATTTTCAAAAATATGCAATTTTTGTTTTAAAAGATCCTAGGCTAGACAAAGTACTTCGAAATACAAAATTCTAGGATTTTTAACTGTAAATTGTTCGCTCACTATTTTTTCAAGTTAAAAGAATAACTATGATAAATCAGTATAATTTTCGGTAAATTGAAACATCAACGTTTGATATCTTATTAAAGGAAAAAGCTATCTATAAATGAATCTTTAATTCGACCGCTAACTTTGGGTTTTGTTGTAAAGTTTCGTTAACAAAGAATCCATACATTTCTTTTTACAGAATCATCATCAGATCCATCGTCATCAAGGCAACCCAGACCAACATCTTCAACGCCCGACAACTTCCCAAAACCAAGTAATTTAAAGACTAAAATACCTTCTGAAACAAATATTACAGAATTTTTCGAAAACATTTTTTCTTTTATTTCTTAAATATCACAGCGTCAGATAGCCACGCTTAGGATTATCTTGTTTAAAAATTTATATCTACTTCAGGAATATTCAAGGAATGATTTCCAACTAATATATTTCAATTTAGAGTACTCGAATTCTCTTGCATTTTGTATGGAAAATGCTATTTTTTAAAGCAATGAAATTTTTCAAAGAATCACTAAATATGTCAAAAAATAAATGCATTACTTAATATACATTAACTGTGCCATCAGTCCTGAAAAAAATAATTTTTCATGCATAAAAGGCAAAAAATTGTTTAAACAAATAACATTTCTTTAAATCAAATAAAATAATTAATTTTGAAAAATATCCAAAAATAAAATTGTTAGAGAGGATTTTACATAATTCTGCTATTTTTCATTTTTTTCGCTTAGAATTCAAAGAATTCATGGAATTCATATAATTGAAGAAATTCATAGAATTAAAGCAATTTATGTTATTCACGGAATTTGTGGAATTAAAAAAAATTAATTAAATTTCAAAAATGTATGGCATTCAAGAAATTTATAGAATTCAAGAAATTCATGGAAGTAGAAGGATCTATAAGGCCGGTTTTTGGGCCAATGTCAGAATTGGCTCCAAGATGGTTATTTAGTTCCTCTACGTGTGCCTTATTACCTCTTAAAATGAGTTAGTCCTGAAGTCATTAGATTCATTCTAACGAAAGTATGAATTTTTTTTAATTTACATAGGATTTCATACTTTGGCTTGAATCACGTTAGCTTTTAGATAGTTAACATCGGTGTTATATTACTATACTTTTTAAAAAAGTTTACGGATATATAATGTACCAAATGTTTCATAGCCGTTTTTCGCAATGAATGCGCTCATATTAAAATCGGGCGTTATCTCAAGGCTTACAACATTCTTACAGGAATTGTCAATCTCAACTCTACCCCATTATCTCTAGCGTTTTTTTCACACGGGACATCAAAATAGATGCAAAACAAGAGTTTTTGAACAAACTGGTATTTTTCTTCCCATTATAACTAATATTCTATAATAAAAGTAAGAACCATCAACGCGTCAAGGTTACAGTTCCCAATGATGTTTTATGCTTTTTTTAGCTTAATTTATACTATAAATTTTTTTTTCCTTTTTTTTCTTTCCTTTTAAATCCAAGTACACTCAGAATTATAACACAAGAATAAAATAGAAGAAGAGAATGACAAACGTTTATCAATCTCACTGTGTAAATGATCAGAAAAACTCTTCAGGGCAGTTTTCTATCTGAAGCCGATTCCTTATCGTCATTTGTCTGTTTTAAACAAGCGTTTATCACGTAGTCCTTAAATTATTGAGAAGGCCTGTGAGTGCTTATCACTTGATGTCCTGCACACCAAAGGTTCATGATACTGTGGAGAATTAACAAGCTGAGAAATCTTTATTAGATCATTTTTATTATGAACCATCGAGTGCGAAGAAACTGAAATTACCATCAAGAAGGTGCATCAACAGTGAATCAGTTTGCATCGTCTGCAAAGACTCAAATCATCGTCGTCATATAATTACACTTAGAGCTAGATTGAAAGTCTTCATAGAAACTGGAATATTTATACCACCGAACGCAAGATATTGTACAGCCATTTGCAAGAAGACTCTTTTTTTATTAAATGTGTAATGAATTTAATTAAAACCTTACCGTTCACTTCCATAGACGCAGAAATGATAACAGAACTTGTTAATAGTCTACGAGAAAATCTACTAGAAAAATCAACAGAGAACGTACTAGATTTCTATGATAACTGTTTTATGACTGATGACAATTATTATACACTCACGAGTCTTACGACAGTGCAATTCTATTGTGTCGCAAAATCTGCAGAAGATAAGATACGTTCAACAACGAATCGCTTTACGCGAAAATGTTTGGCACTACTCTTGATGAAGTTGCATACTGGACTTTCACATCCTATCTTGTCCACCCTCTTCGCAATAGATAGAAGGAGAATCGGTAAAGCGATTGCGGCTGCAAGGAATGGGCTCATGACGTCTTTTGTTCTAGGCTTTTTCGGTATTGATCCAGTACCGGCATACGTCTGCAAAAATTCATAATCTGTGAATCTAGATTATTTCAGGTACCTTGCGTATGCAAGACTTCAAGCGGTAGGCAATCACAGGCCAGCTCAACAGTTTAAAGACTAAACGATGAACGCTTTTTCAAAACTGGACATATGACGATGATGCACCGGCTTTAAATAGCAAATTGTCCTGAAAAGTTTTCAAAGCATTCACTCAGTTAGATTGACAAACGTTCGTCCTCCCCTTCTTGTATATCATTTTTATGTTATGATTATAAGTGTACTTGGATTTGAAAAAAAAGAAACAACTATATTTATAACATAAAGAAAGCTGAAAAAACGGATAAAACCTGATTGGGAACTGGAAACTTAACGCGTTGATGGGGCTTACTTCTATTATAGAATATAAATTGTAATGGAAAAACTAATACCAGTTCGTTCAAAAACGCTTGTTCATGAAATTTAAGAAATTCATGGAATTTATTAAATGCAACGTGTACATGGAATCTTAGCAATTCAAGGAATTGATGACATTCCAGGAATTTAAGAAATTAATGGCATTCTAGGAACTCCTTGAATTTTAAGAATTCATGGAATTCATCACATTCAAGTAATCTGAGGAATTCATGAAATGTCAGGAATCTAAGGAATTTATAGAATTCTTGTGTTTCAAGGAATTTATGGATTACATGTAATTGACAAAAACCTTAAAATTTAAGTATTTCATAGAATGTATTTAAATCGTGGAATTCAACTTAAAGATTCTTTCAGAATTCCACTTCAACTGTGGGTCCCAATTTTTTACTTGCGTTTAGAAATTTAAATCTCATTTAGTAGAAAAATGTTTGAATAAATATATTCTTTTCAGTATTATAATGGATTACATGTAATTGACGAAAACCTTAAAATTTAAGTATTTGATAGAATTTGTTCAAATCCTGAAATTCAATTTAAAGATTCTTTTGGAATTCCACTTGAACCGTGCCTCCCAATTTTTTACTTGCTTTTAGAAATTTAAATCTTATTTAGTAGAAAAATGTTTAAATAAATATATTCTTTTAATATTATAATTGAATAAAAAAAGTGCTAAAAGAAAGAGAACATGAACTTAATTGTTTACATATTTAATCTTATTCAGAGAAGAAACAATTACTGCGGACATCTTCATTTCAAGAATTAACTTTGTGCTTCGTTGAAAAATTTCGCTAACAAAAAATCTCTACATTTCTTTTTCAGAATCATCAATATTCAATCCAGATTTAGTAAGGATACTCAGATCACGAGCACTAGGTAATTTGAAGACTAAAATTCAAAATAAAACAAATATTACAGAATTTTCGATAAATATGTTTTGTTGTATTTTTTGATATTTAACAAAAAATTAGGGTTAACATTACGCCGACCTCCAACAAGTTACCGAGCTTGCGCGCATACACGTGAAATTCCAGGATTCCAATAGATTTAAAGAATTCAGGGAATTCCAGGAGTTCAAGGATTTTATGGAATTCAAGAAATTCATTGAATTAAAGGAATTGACTAAATTAATGGAATCACGGAATTTAAAGATTTCATAACATCTTTCAAATCGTGGACTTTCGATTTCAATATTCAAAGTTGAATAAAACATTGCTTCAAAATATCAAATTTAGAGATTTTTAAGTCCAAATTTTTTACTCGCCATTCTCCTAATTTTAGCAAATTATTCACATGCAATGTCAATAGCACGTACCGTTTACGGAAAATCCTAACGCTTATATTTTTTATTTATTTAAGTCAATCTTTGGGGTTCGCTGCAAATTTTCGTTCACAAAAATTCCTATATTTCTTTTTACAGAATCATCATCCAACCCATCATCACTAATTACTCCCAGACCGCTAGTACCAGGTAATTTGAAGAATAAAATACAAGCTGAAACAAATATTACAGAATTTTGATAAAACGTTTTTTCTGGTATTTAGTCAATATTACAACGTGAAATAGCCGCATTCACGACTATCCTCTTGCAAGATCCATATCAACTCTAAGAGTGTTCAAAAAACAATTTTCAATTAATAGCTTGTGATTTTCACTACTGGAATTCTCTTTTACTGTGCACAGAAAATTCCTCAAAATTGGTAAAATAGTTGTTTTATATAAAATCCACGATAAAGACGGTATTTTCTGATGATATTAAAGTAATTGATCTAATTTAATAACCACTTATTACTTTAAAAATCCGTTAGAGTACCAAAATTATTTTAGGCCCATACACTACATTTCCGAAATTTCGCCATTACGGCTGTACGCAATGTGGCCCCGATACAGAGTAATAATACTGAAGAATAAGTGAAAATAGTAACTTTCTAAGATTCGCAGAACAAAAATATTTTAAACTAATTCAATTATATCAATAATTTTGTTATATCGTTAAAAATATATATTACGCTCAACATTTATTAACTCAAAATTAAAATTATTTCTTGAAAAAAAGATCCTACTCCATCTTCACTCCATTGGGAATCGAACCACAAAACTTCTGATTTCCGGTCAGGTGCTTTTCCAATTAAGCTATTTGAGGGATCAGAATAAGAACTCTTAATTCAAGAACATAACGCTAATTTTTAGCTAGGGGTTAATGGTACAAGTAATTATTTTCAAATTTTCTGAAGTTTTATGGTTCGATTCCCAATGGAGTGAAGATGGAGTAGGATCTTTTTTTCAAGAAATAATTTTAATTTTAATTTAAAAATATTATTTTCCATCTAATTTTTTCATTTTCGCGGCATTTCCCGGGCACATTATGAGGCAAATACGATTTTTTAAAGTTACAAGTTATGAAATAGAAACTCGTCCTAGAACATTCCTTAACAGATTAGCAAACTTGAGTTTAAAAGAAGTTAATAGTAAGTACCTGTTTTTCTATCCTTTCGCAAGACGAGGTTTTCCAAGTCAAGGATTTTATAAAATTCATCGATTTCATGGAATTCAAGGAATTAACCAATTACATGAAATCACTTCAAATCGTGAAATTCCACTTAAATCTTTTTTTTAGTTTCACTTTTACTATGCGTGTTACAAAAATTTGTAGAAGAACTTACTTGAATTTTGACAAACGGGTACAATATTCGGCAAATTCGAACTGAATATTTTTTATTTTATTGAAAGAAAAAACGAATCACAAGGGCATCTAAATTTCGATTATTAACTTTAGAGATCGTTACAAAATTCCGTTAACGAGAAATCACTATATGTCTTTTTACAGGTACATCAACATTCAATCCAGCATTGATAAGGCTACTCAGTGAAAAATCACCAGGTAAATTGAACACTAAAACAAAATCTAAAACAAATATTACAAACTTTCGCCAAGACTCAAAAGTCGGTAAAATAGTGCTAGCAAGTTACCGAAAGATGGTAAGTTAGTTAGTAAGGTTGAGCACTGACACGAATCTATTAACAAATCGTCGAAAAGAGCTCCTGTTTTATTGAACGTGACAGATGCAGGCTTTTTGGTAAGGTAGCGAAGGTGGGATTTCTCTGAAGTCCAAACGTTTCCAAAACTTTTTAACTAGTCAGGTTCCTGATCCTTTCGAAATTCTTTTCAATACTACTTCTTCTCATTTTCATCCCGATCTCAATCGTTCTCGTCCATATTAACCTGCTTTTGATATTCCTTCTTTGTTTTCTTAGTCTTTAGTCAAGAAAGACTCAAACTCCTCATAATATTCTGCATTTTTTCTAAGAGAGCCACATTTGCGCTTTGAGACTTCCTGCAGTTTGGTGTCTTCTGAACATATACTACTACTACTACTACTATAATTTTTTTCATTGCTGTTGTCATTTTCAGTCGTTTCTAGAGTTTCTTTTTTTTAAGAGGCCCTGTTGACAAATTTTCAAAAACACACCGTAAAGGATCCGCACTTCTCAGTAGTAGTGTGGGGATCTTAGTCGGCGCATCACTAGAATGACCTGAATATATGCTGTATGACACTTGATATACAGATCCTTACAAACTTGCAGGTGTTTTGCGATCTAACATTAGCCCCCGTAATTCGTTACAAGGAACCGAGTGTCAAGCAATTGTCTACATATTAAGTCAAAAAAACATCATATTTGAGAAAGCATGATCTTTTTTAACTTTTGTTTGAACTATGTTTAATTTGTATGATTACGTTAAGAGATTAGGTTCTTGATTATGCGGGGAAAAGCCAAGGGATTTTCTGGCCACACAGGCTCACAAAAAAAATGTTTTGCACGAGACAAGTGACTAGACTATATTCATGTATTTTAAGCTGCCTAATTCGAATATGGCCTCAGATGTCACAGTTTTTGCCTGGAAGCAGGATATAGGGGAAAATCTAGAAATATTCTAGATGTTAGTTTGATAATACCAGTGTACTCGAAAATAAAGACATGGATACTATAATATTAAGTATGGCGATTGGTGAAGACCTAATTTTTACACGGACATTCCTTAGTATGCCTTCTGTTTTCCCTAGTTTGAGTAATTCTAGGCAAATGGAAGATCTGTCTCATATTATCTCGATTTATACATGAAAAAATAACAAAAATGCCAAATCCTTCTTGTCACATATGCCCACTAAAAAATGCTGACTGCACGAGAAAACTCTGATTTCGCACTCAAAACTGCAAAGGATATGATATTTTTGTTATGTTTTCCAGTATAAATCTATGTAATCTAAGAAAGACCGTAAGAAAAATTCTGAGACTAGATTTGGATTCAGCGGTTCAAAATCCATGAGGATAGCCTAGTCATTTGTCTCATGTAGACACATTTTTTGGTGGGTTTTTTTTATTATTTTTTATCGTCATTATGAATTATTGAAACCTGTTCTCTTATTTATGTGCTAGTAAGATTAAAAGTTTAAAAAAATGTTTCAAAATTTAATATTTTTCGATATTAAACTGAAAATTGTTCTTTCAATATTTAAGCAAAGATCTTCTGTCCAAAAATCATAACACAGGACCACAAAATGAGATCGAAAAGTCCTCCGAGCAAATTAAGTAGACTATACGTTTTCGGGTGCACTTATTACGAATCCGTGTTCTCTATGACCCGCACACCTGAGGATGAAGGTTATTTGAAGTTCAACTTCGTTGATTTGAGTAATATTATCTTTCTCAGCTCAGGTTCTGGAAGAGCGGGAAATTTTAAGTTTGGATATATTTTTACCCACGGGTCCCAGTAACCTATAGGCGTCCCATGGAGGTCAACACCAATCTTAAGAAATTCTGAACCTAATAGCTCGTCATGGTTTGCTCATATCGCGGTAATGATTCTCACAAAATACGCTTTCGGGAGTGTAGATCACAAAATCCGTAGCCCCTCTGACCCCTATGCGTCAGGATTCAAACCAGTTAAAGGTCAACTTTGTTGATGTCAGAGATATTATCCTTTTGAGCTTAGATTCCGAAAAAGCAGGAAATTTAACGTTTGGATATATTCTTATTCACGGGTGCCAGGGACCTCTAGAGGTCACATGAAGGTCAAAAACAGTCTTTAGAATATGAAGGTGAAATCTATTATTCTAAATTTCCTTAAAAGTATCTCGTCATGGTAGTTGGATACAGAAGAAATGACATACGCACTTAGATTCGCATCCAATTGCAGAAACTGCTGCAATTCTGGCGCAATTCTCCAGCAATCGCGCGTACAGTAAGTTATTACTGATTTGTCTGTTTCATTACCTGTCAGCTAACATTACTGCAGAAATGGAAGCTTGTGATTTGTAATTTTTAAGACGGTCATGACGACTTTCGCACGAATAAAAGACAGTTTACTGCCTACAAATTTAACTGCAATAAGATTTACCTTCAGTTTTTCTGCGAAGTCTCTAGGTGAAGGCATGAAACGGGCATGGCATGCATAAGAAAAATTAGCTGTACGATGCAGGGAGTAACATTGTTATCATAGTTATTGGAGTAACAAAATTATTAACTAAATTATTATTATATTAATTATTATTAATTATTATTATTATTAATTATTATTAATTATATTATATTAACTTAATTATTATTTATTATTAACTAAGATAACTACGATGCGACCGCAGCTCTACATTGATGTGTAACTTAGCCTCTGTAGAGTCTACGGTAATAAGAACAGAAATTACGCTGCGCAATACAGGCTTTGTATTGTTTGAGGGAATACGTCATCAGTATTGAAAGAAAAACATTAACAGATAAATTTAAATAAAATTGCAGAAATTTCTTCAGTCTAGATACTAGTGAAATGGACAAGTTGTGGAATCTGAAAACTATATGCGTGAAATGAGGATTGCAACTTTACTATCAGAAAAAACACAATACGAAAAAACACAAGACGAATTCTAATTCGTTTACTCTAGATAAACTGAGTGACTTGGTTCGAGACGAAGGACTATCGAAAGAACTTTTTGAGCTAGGAGCATCTAGATTAAAAGAAAAAGGAGTTCTAGATCCAGGAACTCGTATATTCTTCTACCGAAATCGAGATAACTCATTTAGGAAATTTTTTTAAATGTATTGAATTTGGTATATTTGTAACTATGTTGAGGGTCTAATAAATAAATTTAAGTGCATCAAGTATAAAGCTAGTGACTAGCGTCTATTTACAGATTCTTCAAAAAAAAGTATAAATTCTATTTTGCTCCAGAATGGCAACAAATATGCTCCTATAACAGTCGGTCATTCTGTACTGTTAAAAGAAAAATATCATCTTACTTATTTGTGGACGGGACAGTCGAGACCGAAAGCAACATAATGTGAAGAAAGACACGCCACTCAGAAAAAAATTAACACTGGGTACTATAAATATTATACATGAAAATCTTATCCCTATACATAAAGTCATTCTTCAACCTTTACATGTTAAGCTTGGTTTGGTGGAGCAATTCCTTAAAGCCATGAAGTACTTGCCAGAAGGAAGTGATGCCTTTATGTAGATCTTTGAGAAGTTTCGAAAACTTTCTAAAGCTAAGAATAATGAAGGAGTCTGATGGCCTACAGATAAGGGAACTGTTTTGCAGGATAAAGAATTTGAAAGAAGAACGGTAAACAAGAAGCGACTGGTTTGGCAAAGATTCAGGGACGTTTAACAAAAATTTCTAGAAAATAATAAAAATGCTAATTACAGGAATAATGTTAATAGAATGCTAAGAAATTATATAGAAGTGGGATGTCCAATGAGTTTAAAGATTCATTTTCTTCAGTCCCATATTGATTACTTCCCGAAAAATTAGGGTGACTTCAGCGTGGAACAGAGTGAGAAATTTCACCAAGACTTCAAGGATATCGAAAAACGATACCAAGGTTATTGGGACATAAGTATAAAAGCGGACTATTTCTGGTCGCTCAAGAGAGTTTTTACTACACCACATTAAAAAAATTCTCTTCGTAGATCTTTCGCCAGTAAAACAACGGGTTATTCGTGAATTTATTTGGTTCAATACAGTGTATATATGACCTTTATATGACCTCTAAAGGTCACTGGGAGCCGTAAGTAAAAATATATTTAAACGTGAAGTTTCCTACCCATTCAGAATCTGAGCTCAAAAAGATGATCTCTCAAATGAACAAAATTGACCTTCAAATGACCTTAATCCACCGTGTAGGGGCCATAGGGGCTACGGATGCGTGTTCAGCACACCCTAAAACGTATGTTGTAGGATTGTCATGTCGATATGAGCAAACCATGAGAAGCTACTGGGTTCAGAAGTTCTAAAGAATTTGCTGACCAGCATATGACACCTAGAGGTCACTAAGACTCGTGAGTAAAGATATATCTCAAAGTAAAATTTCCCGCTTTTTCAGAATGTCAGGTAAAAGAGATGATATCTCTTAAATCCACGAAGTTCACCTTTAAGTGACTTTGATCCTGACGTATGCGAGTCATAGTGGCTACGGATTCGTGATCAGCATACCCGAAAACGTATTTTGTAACGTATTTGACCGTATTTTGTTACGTATTTTGTAACGTATTTTGTGCCTTGATATGAACCATCACAAGCTACTAGGTTCAGAAGTTCTAAAGAATTTATTTGACCTTAAATTGACCTTTAAATGACCTTGAGCCTGATGTGTAGGTGTCATAGGGGCCACGAATTCGTGATGAGCGCACCCAAAAACATATAGTTTATTTTGTTTAGTCAGAGGACTTTTCGATTTTATTTTGTGGTCCTATGTACTTAATTTTTAAATTTTGATGAATTACTGACTTGAAATGTAACAAGCTGGTATAATTTTCGGCAAATTTAAAAGTTTATACATATATATATATATATATATTTATTTTTCAAAGAAATAGCAATTCAGAAGAGCATCTTTATTTCGAAGCATTAAGTTTGGAAATCTTCAAAAAATTTCGTTAACAAAACATACCAAGTTATTTTCTTGCAGAATCATCGTCCAATCCATCATCACCAAAGAAACTTAGACCAACATCTTCAACGCCCTCAAAGCCATCAACACCAAGTAATTTAATAACTTAAATACAATATGAAATAAATATAACAATATTTTCCCAAAATATTCTTTAGGTATTTAAGAAATATCACCACATTCTTTATTCTCATTTAGATACTTAATTTTTATTCAGCAGAAAAATATTACAATTGGAATATTGTTTTCGACATTCAATTTCGAATAAAAAGAGTGTTTTTGAATGTTTAATTTTGGGATTTTCAACTGTAAATTGTTCACTCACCATTTCAGCAAAGAGAAACCGGTACCATTTTTCGCAAATTGATGCGTTCATATTGTTTGTCTTTTTGAAAGAGAAAGCTATTAGAAAGGGCATATTTATTTCGACCATTAAGTTTGCGAATCGTTGAAACATTTTTTTAACACTGCCCCTTCATTTTTTTCACAGAATCATCATCAAGTCCGCTCAGTCCATCATCAAGGCCATTTAAAATACCTAAATCACCAGGACCACAAAGACCATCAGCACCAGGTAATATGAAAACTAAAATGCAATCTAAAACAAAAGTTACAGTATTTAGTCAAAATTTTTATCTAGTATTTATTGATTATTTAAATAGTATCAATGATTTTACGTCAGTTTTTAAATTGCATTATTTGGTATTTGAATATTTTGTCTAATATTTACCCATTTGGTGAAATATTCAAATATTTTGTTCTTGGATAATTATTAATAGACTCGTAAATTAGTAAAATTTGGTACTTATAAGATTCTGAACTTCTTAATCTTTAATTAAGTTAATACTATATTTTCCTTACTTTATCAGCCACACCACCTCTTCCAAACAAGATTACTTTGAAACCAGCTGATATGGTGATCCGTGATGAACATTTCATGGGAAGGTATCATGCAAACGGGGAGCTTTATCAAATAAATATGAATGGTCTAGCCGGTAATTGAAAAATTCTGACGTTTGTGATGTTCCATTAGTGAAACGCTGAAATATTACTATTCCTTAATTCAACCACTTAATTACTAATTAAATACTAATTTTTATTTATATAGTAATGGAGAACAACCGTGCAGTGGAAATACTTAAGTCAGAGCTTCGTCGTGGTGATTTACTAGTACGCGATTCAATTGCGCTTGGGATTTATGTCCAGGGCGCATTTTACGAGTTACCTGAAGAAAAGCGAAAAAAAATTATTTTGTGAGCATGGTCAAAATGTAACCGAATTTGATTCAGAGTTAGTGCAATACTAATATTCAGGCGAAGATCAAGAAACTGTACAACTGTATTTAAAACGATCCGAGATATTCAATCAAACGGCTTCATATCTTTAATCTACAGTTTTAAGCTGGAAAATCATTGTTTAAAGGGCCATTATTGTATCGATTACCCTATGAGAGTTTAAAAAAATAAGAGTACAATTCCTGGGATCAGCGGACAAACCATATTCATTAAAATGAATTAAAAAATTCCCTTCTAGTTATTAATTAACAGAACGGTACATTAATTAAATCATTATTAATTTTCGGGTTTTAAATACTAAATTTATCATTATTACAAAAGTAATCAATTTTATATTTTAAGCATTTAATTCTTCGTATAAATACAAAATAAAGTAAACGAGTTTACAAAATTTGGTGAAGCAATTAATCGTATTTTGAAACCATTAAATGTCGCTGATCAGTATCGTCAACACATCTCATGATTCTTAAGCGTTAAGACAAATTCTAACATAGAGTAATAAAATTATTGTGTCTGAACCCGTGCAGAAATGGTTACTCGGTTTTGGTAGGGTGCTAGTTATTTTTCCCTAACTTTATTAGGGCGCTGAACGGGAAATCTGGAAACTTCCCGAAAAGGTAGAAAAGGTACTAGCCTAGACTCTCTGACCAGATTCGAGCGAGGGTGCCTTTCTATTGCCCGACTAAACAGTAAGGTCCTTTCTAGATCCTTGCTCTATTTCCCTATTAATTCCTAATTTGATTATAGATTATGTGGTGACGTGTTATGTTTTACGATATTTCGTAATGATTACAATTAAAGTTCTTCTCGGGTAAAAATTATAACAGGTCTCTTAAGAGGTCCTGTCTCTGAACAATTCTGAAGTGTGATGCTATGGTTGCAATAGTAAAAAATTTTAACTAGCACAATGCCATAATCTGTTACCAAAAATTTTTTATTTAAAGAAGGAAAATATGAAGTCAAATGTAAAATACATTTTCTTCGCAAAAGTTTAATCTGAACATTTTACACCTTGCTGTAGCCTCTGACAAACACTCCTCCATTTTCTCGTATTTTTATTGTCCCCATAGATATGATGCTGCGCTGAGTACGATATCATAAATACTTGACGGCATTCATCCGATACTTTCGAACTTAGGAAAAAAGGTTCTTAAAACTCGATTTGCTAAATGTGATTTTAAACGTAGTTAGATGACTTTAAATTGAATCAATATTTAAGACAAATTCTTTTCTAATTTTTAAGGCACCAAATGTTTTAAATTTTATCAGAAACAATGAAAGTTTTAAAATTTTGAGTCTCCGTAATTTTCTTATTTTTTTTTTTAATTTAATTATAATTAAGCATTATAACATTAAAATTACTGCATTATTACATTAAAAACTGTCGAGGGCCAGCGGAGGGAAAGCCTAGATTCTTCTATCTAGAAAATCTGACTGCAACCTACCGTAAGAGCCAATATTTAGTTTAGGCATAAAGAGGCAATTTCTACTCGGGTTCTTCGATTTAAAAAATATTAAATTGGAAATCAATTGTTTACACTGTGTAACCGTACAACAAGAAACGTTCAATTAGTATGAAAAATATATTTTATTTCTTATTTTTTAATCTTATTGCAGAAGTGTAATTGCAACACAGTCTATAAACTAGTTTTACTCAGTATAACTAAACTTTTAAATACTTCTACACTTCTATTTTCTTCAGCATATCTCACTTTTTGAATATTCATTATCTTTAGGGTAAATTTCTTTCACGGGTGTCATCCTGAACATTTATCACCTCACTTTTGCCTTCTGCAGTTTAATTTATACAAAAAAAATGTAAAAAATATTTGAATTTTAAAACAAAAACTTTTTTAAAAAAAAGGGGGAAATTTTAGACAAAAAAGTTGACTTAACAACAAATAGTTCAATTTTCAGATTAAAAAATTAATTTCTAACGTAAAAATACAAATTTAGATCAAAACACATGAATTTTCAGATAAAGCTTATCCAAATTTAAAAATTAAATAGTTAGATTGCTAACAATTGGTTAATCTCTAACAAATAAAATTAACGTTTAATAATGTAGTTAAAATTTCGACTAAGTAGTCGAATTTTCAAGCAGAAAATAATCATTCTCAATGAACAGTTTTGAAGCAGACGTTTTAATAAAAAGAAATTAATTTTCAACGAAAAGTAGTTAAATTTATTATTATTGGGTTGTGATAATTTAGTTTGCATATTAACTTCACATACAATTTTACGACAGTGGATTGTAAAATAGATAAGTTCATATGCATTTGATAACTTTTTATTTATTTATTTGCCAATAATTTTAATTTTACTGTCTGTCAAAATAAATAAAATTTAATATGAGTGAATATCATTCGTTAATTTTTTTAATCAGGGTAATTGTTCATTAAGCTAGGGGAATTTAATTCTTTGAAATAATATTAATGTGGAATACTTTAATTTTCAGTTAAGACTTTTAATGTTATACAAAAACATAACCAAGAATTGATAAAATAGTGGAATCCATATACAGAACAGATCATAAATTTATAATCAAAGAGTTACATTTTGAAGCAAAAGTGACTAATTCTAGACATAAAACTTTAGTTTTTAATTAATTGGTCCGATTTATAATTAAAGATTTTATATCAATATAATTATTTCAGTGAAATTTTGATCTATTCTTATACCAAAATAGCCTTTTTGTTAAAATTGCATCTTCTTGGTTAATTACACAGGCCCACAAAAAAAAAAGTGTCTGGTTCATGGTTTTTTTTAAATAAAAAGAAAAAAGAAAAATTTTATTTTTTTGACTTCAGAATCGAATTCTAAGGGAAAAAATAGATCGAAAACCATGTTTTGATTTTTTTTTACAAAAATTTCAACCCACCATCCGGCGATGAAAAGGCAGAAAATCGCGAAAAGTGAAAATTTGCTTCAAATTTGATTAAAATGACATTAACATCAAGTTTTACGATTTTAAACCGATTTATAAACATTGAAAATACTTTACTGGGGTTTTTTGAGGATGCTGATCACGAATTTTAAGTCATTTTTTTCAAAAAACAACTCCTAGTCGGCGTAAGTGGACAATAAACGTGATAAATTGATATTTTTTTTCAAAAAATCGATGTTTAGTGAAGAGCAAGGAGAAAGGTTTCACCAAGACTTGAAGGAATTTGAACGCAGATTTCAAGGACGATCGGGTATAAATATGTTGGCAGCTTACTGCTGGATGATGAAGAGAGAAACATCTTCAGAAAGAGGTCAAAAGCGTGTCAGAAATCCTTTACGCCGGTCATTTGTCGAGAAACGTGTGCGTAAGCGTAAAACACTTTAAAACTTTATTTAAAATATATTTTTGGAAGACAAAAATAAAAATAGATATCGCCAATATCTAGTATCCAACATCTCACTATCGTAGTTGCGAAGTATTAGCGAAAATTCTACAAACCCAATTGATTAACCCATTCAAACTCTAAGGCACTTCTTAAAAGAAGCTAAAAATATTATAATGGAGTTCATGAATATCGATTCTGAAGTCAAGAAAATAAAAATTTTCTTTATTTTTTTTTATTTAAAAAAAACCATGAAAAAACCGTAAAAAATGAGGTTTTTCGAACAAAACCCCATAAAAAAGTAACTGGACCCTACTTTTTTATTGCAAATTCGGATTCAGCGTCGAAAAATACATAAGAATATATAGGTCTGGTCAATTGCACAGACACTTTTGTTTTTTTTGTGGGCCTGAAATATTAATTAGCATCCAAAAGCAGAGAGCTTTACTTTATATCAGTTACAAATGCATAATATTTATTTTTCCAAAGAATGATTATGATGATAAATTAACGCACATGTTGAATGTCATATTCTTATATTCGTAGACATTTTCATTGTACTGGTAAACACTTTTTATGATTAGTTAGCAATTGCGTAATAGTTCGCGCCCTTGGTCCGGATTTGAAGAGCATAGTGTGCCCTTGATTTCATTAGTTGGAAATTTTTCAGGAAAAGTTTACTGATGACGAAAATCACTATAAAAAAAAAGAATCACTGCATTAAAGCACCGTTATGAGAAATTTATTATTCTTGAGGGAGATTATGTTGAAAAATGAAGTGAATAACTAAAAAAGTTATTTTTCCTTATCAGGCCAAAAACTATTTACCCCACCTTCCTATAAGGATATTTTAGCAAGAGTCACTAACAAAATAAAACTAAAAGGAACTTATGGAGGGGGCATTTTGAGAGTATTCATAATTTTCCCCTAAGTTAACCTAGAAACAAAATTTTGATGATTTAAAAATAGCCATAGTAGCGGTTGGTGCTCGCAGAGGAACAATAAAAAACCTGGGGACTCGAACCCAATATAGTTTATTGTTTATATACGATAATTATTAGACCAATCATAATCGATGCCTTATTAATCTGGATGCCAAGAATAGTTTGATTAGTTCCAGAAAAACACCACAGAGACTTGGAAACTTTGCCTGAGAAAGGGTCATAGGAATTTCGCTCTCTTTGATCTACATTATTTATTAAAAAACGTATCGTCAGCAGATAAAATTCTTTGCAAGCAAACTGATATTGCTATAAAAATACTGGTTGATGAAACATGCTTTAAAGTGATCTTCTTGAAAAGGGAGAATTGGTATGATGAAGAGAGAAGCAATTTTTTTCAACGGGATAATTCATCTAAAGATTCGTTTGGCTCTGCAGCTGAAGCACTTGGGGTAAACCATTGTTCTTAGATACGAGGGTATTTCAATAAGTCCTTAGAATGACCAACAGATGGCGCGCGAATCGCTCCAAATCATCTGTTTTCAGTCAGCACCACTCCCGACTAGACATATGGTGCAGTCACA
>NC_046659.1:156745799-156762422 GCF_010883055.1 Belonocnema kinseyi
TTTTACTTCTTATTTATATGGACTTTTCACCTTTAGTTAATCAAAAAGTATTGCCTCCTACTATCTATTAACTTAAAAGTAGTTTTATAAATAAAAAATTTTAAAAAAACATGGTTGTCTCATCATTGTTTTATATCTTGAACCAAGTGTATAGAGCTCCAAGGAGATTATGTTGAAAAATAAAAAAAAATTACCCAAAAAAAATTGTTTTTATACTTCATTCTAAGGACTTATTGAACTACCCTCGTAACAATCGTTTTATTCTAAATGGGTACGTTTTAGTATAATATCGAAGAATAAGTAAATAGTGTAAAGGGAACTGGGAAAGTGTCCTTGAAAAAATTAGGGCCAGTAAAATGTATTTCCAGAAAAAATGAATACTTCACTTCAAAGGTGAAAAATAATTAAAATATTGGAATTAAACTTAAATAAAAGTATAGTCTTTTGGACGGTAATTTGTAAGCAAAATTTGCTATTGAAACAAATATTTAGTAAGGGGAGGGGCGTAAAATGTTTGTCGAGTGTCACACATTTAGCGATTATGAGAACTAATTAACGTACGTTATAAATTTCGTATTCTTATCTTCGCAGAAATTTTCGTTCTATTGTTAAGCTCTCTATTGTTCAGCTCTCATGTAATATTTATTCGTGTCCTTGGTCCAGATTTGAAGAGTATGATGTGCTCTTGATTTTATAAGTTAAAAAACTTTGTAGGGACAGTCTCCTAGATTTATCGAAGAGTTTAACACAATATTTTGAAACAATATGTTTTTTAAGCACCAGATAAAATAGTTATACATAGGATTCTGCAAAAATATAAAAAAAAAATTATTAAGCAAGAAAAACTTTGAAGTCAGTAAAGACAAAAAATCTTGAGTTCTTAAGACCAGCAGATGAATATTTAACAAAAAAGTTGACTGTTTAACCCAAAAATATGCATTTTCTCCCAAAATAAATGAAGTTTTAATAAAAGAAATACAAGTTTTTAACTAACAATTGAATTCTCAACTAAAAAATATCAATTTTCTAAAAAAATTAAATAGCTTCATTTTTATTTAAAAAATTCATTTCCAACAGGGAAAAAACAAATTTTTAACAAAATGGTTCAATTTTCAAACAAAGAAAAAAAAAGAATTTTTCAATAAAATGCCAAAAAAGGTTCATTTTTAACAAAATGCTTGAATTTTCAAATCAGAAAGGTTTAAGAATTTTTCTTTTTGACCCTGTTAAAAGTCAAGCTACTTTGTGAAAGCCATTTTTTTTAAAGAGTCATCTTACTAGTTGAAATGTTACTTCATTTTTATCACATGAATCTTCTTCAGTAAAAAATCATCCGTTGAGTTCAATATTAAACATTTTTGTTAAAAATTTCTTTTTTAAAGAATGATCATTTTAGTTGCTAATTAGTCTTCTTTAGTGCAAAATAAATCTTCTTAGTTGTTAATTGATTCTTTTTGGTCAAAAATATAACTTCTTCATTGAAAATTAATATTTTTCTGATAAGGACCAGGCTACATGATTGGAGGCTGAACTACTTTTAAAAAATTCTTATTTTCTTTGTTGTACGTTTACCATTTTAGTTGAAAGTTTATACTTTCAGGTTCTGAATTAAACTTTTTGGTACATAATTTATCTTCTTAGGTTTGAAAGTCAATTATTTGGTAAAGCAGTAATCTTTTTATTGAACATTCACATTTATGTAGTAAAATTTTAACTATTTTATTGATAATTTTCAGTTTTTGGTCAAAAATTCGTGCTTTTTCGTGAAAAATTAATTTTTTCAGCCTGAAAATTTAAAGATTCGGTTGAAGATTCAACAATTCTTTACAATTTAATTTTTTTCGTTTGATTTCGCTCCTTGAAAATGTGCCTTTTGGTAGAAAAATAATCTTTCCTGTTAAATCTTCAATTTTTTGGATTGAAAATGTAACAGTATTCTAAAAAAGATGTCTTTTAAACAGGAAAACACCATTGTTTGTTGCCGAGTTTTCAACTTTTTTCTATAAATTTTGTCGATATTTTTCAAAATCTCTCTTCTTAAATTAAAAAATTTAATAATTTAGATAAGGTTCTTATTTTTGGGTTTGCCGCTTTTTGGCATAAGGGGCGTGGAGAGGGAAGATAACAAAATAATCTGATTTTTACATTGTTTGCAAAACTTATAGCCCCGAAAGAGATAAGGTTCAACAAAAAAAACCGGTTTCGCTTCAATCTTTATTTAAAGTGTAAACATTATATAAAAATAGTTTCATATGCAAATGAAAACTTTTTCAGTCAAAGTATCCTTGTTGATCTAATGTCTTCTCCGTCGTAGCTCCGATTGTAAAAAAAAATAAGTGCAAATATCTAATTTACGATAAAACTTATAACGTCATTCAATTCTACAAAAAAAATATACAAAGAATCCATGTTTTGAAAAAATTCTGCGAAAATCTGGTCCGCTATCGGACATACGCACACAAATAAAATTTCTTTGTTAAAACGCTAAGACCAGGAAATACCAACTGAGCTCTTCGCAGACATATAAATTTTGTTTGTTGTATAGCTATAAATATACGCTTCACGCACAGGCCAATCAGCAGCCTACCCGTAGGCGAGATTTTTTCTCAAGAATGAGATAATAACTACTATATATAGAAATAAAAAATATTCAATATCCATACAGTTACATTTCTACGAAATTCTCAAAAAGCGATTCTCAGTGTCTACATTAAAATGAAGATTTCCGTCTTACAGCTGGTTTTAACATTCGTAGCATTTACTGATCCTGCTCGTAAGTGGAATATAAAATAATTTCAAATTTATTCAATTATTATTATTTAATATAATTATAATAGAAAAATAATTTTAAAATTAAAATAAAAAAATTAAAATTACTAAAAATATTATCATTATTTAAACATATTAAAACGTTTGCAATGTAGATATCAACTATATTACAAAATTGGTTTCTCACTTCATCTTTTCATCTTGATGCTTAATTAATCAATTACGGAAGGTAAGGTCGTATGAATTGTTAGAAAATAATTTTTTATAAAACGAATTTTTATTCATCAAATCTGTTACGTCAACGATGTAAGTTAATTAAATTGAGACCCAGCGTTATGGAAACACACTGTCTCCATCAGCAGGGGAACCACTTTTAAAGATTACATTCTAAAAAAATGTAAAAAAATACTAAAATTATACAAATTATAAAGAATATTAAAATTATAGTTATAGCGAGGGAAAAAAAACTTGACCTCCAAATGCATTATACTGATTACGAGAACAATTTATGTAAAGGAACTAAATGTATATACAGTATATACAATATATATAGTATATACAGTACATACAGTGTGTCCCAGACTTCAATGTAGGTTGATGGTAGTGACCGCTGATTTCCCGTCGCTAAACCCACTCACGGCACGTCTATTTTTACCCCGCTCCTGATTGGTACAGCCTAAATATTTTATAATAGAAAAACTAAAAGTTTAACTGATTTTTGGAAAAGGAATGTTGGATTAATTTTTTAATTGCTATGCAGCTACTTAAGTCACAATACTTGAGTGTGAGACGCCTTGTATAATAGATGAAGATTTTGATTGTATTAAGAAGTAGAAACTAGAAGAATAAAAAATAAATTGGGGTATTTCAAATGTGAGAATTTGATAAAAAATAGAATATTGCAGTTGATAATATTGTGATAATTTTTAAGAAAGAATTAAAGAATAGAATTGTAAGGATATATACGATGATCTAGATCTGTAACTTTATGAAGACAATTGCCCAGTTTTTTTTATAAAAACCATTTCAGCAAAAACGCTTTTTATAGGATTACTCCTTTTTGTAAAATTTCAATATGATCCCAAAGGAAAATGTAAGGCTTATTATTAATAATGTTATTATATAAAAAGTCATTAAGAATGTTATTGTAATTAAATCTGACACTATCTTGGTGTTCTTTACGTCTAATGTATAGAAGTCTTTTTTGTCCAACATAGCAGTTTCCCCAATTACAAGAGAAACATTAAACTAATTTTTTTTCTAGAGTTTTTTAATGTTTTTTACATAATCTTTTCATTTTATCAAGTTTAGAGTTAATACGAAAAGTAGTGCTGATTTTATAACTTTTTTAAAGTCTTTTTATATTTTCAGAAATTTTACCGCAATTTGGAATACGAATATTGTTTTTATGATAAAATCCTTTTTTTATAATCTTATTAGAATTGTTATTTAGGTTATGTATAATGCTAATATTAGGAAAGTTGATGGTATTATTATTTTATATCTCATGTGTAAATTGTATAGAGTTAAAAGTTTTGATAGATAATTTAATTTTATCTTTAGAATTAATAAAGGATCTATCGTTTACATACCTAAAGTAGAACATAATTTGAAATTCTCAGATTCTAAATCTTGCATTACCATGTATACGTAAGAGAATTAATGGTGCTAACAACAGATATAAAAGGGAAATCATTTTTGTAAAATTTAGGAAGACCATAAACTCTGGCAAAATTAGTATTTTTTGTGATAAGCTCTTTTCTCTCCATGTCTCTCTATCTCTATCTCTATATTGATTTCCTTTGAGAAAGGTATTTGTTTTAGTTGTATTTAACAAATAATATTATCTAGATTAGAAATAAAGTGAGGTATTTTAATGAATCTATAGTATAAAGCAACCATTTTTTTGTCTTAATTTAACTCGTAATTTATTTGGAATTTTATCAATGCTCATTTCTGCATCTTTCACAATTTCAAATATGTTTTGATTTCTAGATGCTATTAAAGTAGAGCCATAGAATATCATTGCCATGGTAAGAAATCTGAGTATTCATACAATATTAATAATTTAAGGATAAGAAATTTTGGGATTATTCAAGAATAACTGTTTATGTTTATTAATCTGTGAATCTAAATTTTTAAAGTTTTTTTTATGTGTAAAATGTTCTTTAGTTTTTATCCAGAGAATGATCTATTAAATCAGATTTATCGATGAGACTTTTTTTATTCAGTAATATTATAATTGTCATCACTTTCTAATGAAAAATTGGGAATATTTTGGATTCTAATCACCTGTTTTTTATTCAAATGATTGTGAATATTAGAGTATACAATTTTTCGATGTTGAAGTAATTTTAACACATTCATCATATTTACGAAAATTATTTAGAAAATTGGTGTTCCTCAGAATCTATTGTTCAGAAAATTTTTAAACCTTTACAGTTTCCATATTGAGATTAGATCTCTAGTAAGCAAACATTAATCTTTCGATCAAATGAAAACTTATCTGTAAGAATTGTTGTTAAACAATTCTTATTTTTCATAGGACATCATCTAGAATTTTGATTTCCTAAAGAAAAACCAAGCAGACCGACAAGTGTCAGAATGTTCCCTAAAACTGTTGAAAAATCTATATCTACTATTAATAAACTGCTTATTTATTATATACTCTCTTACTTTATTGTTTATAAAAATTGTTATAAATTAAGACCCTCAATGACTTTGAAGAATTTTAAAAATTAAAATGCATGAGGAACCTAAATGTGTCAATTTTGGCGATTTTCAATTCTCATTTGTTAAAAAGAAATTCCCTATTATTTCCCAAACTTATACAAGTCATTGGATGAAAATTATTTCTTGAACAATCTTCTAGATATTATAATAATTTCACAAAGCGGAGGGGATGGAAGGTTAATTCTGACCGATTTAAAAGGAATGGCAATTTTCGTCTTAAAAACGAACAAATATATTATATTGCTCTCAATATTAAAAGTTGATGTAAAAAAGTACTTCAAAATATTAACAAATTTTATAAATTTTAATTCTAAAGAAAAAATTGTAATCAACAATATTATTCAAAAACAAGGTGCCCAGATAAAATAAGTGCTAAAATCTATTTTGCTAAATAAATCATTATGGATATTCCACTATTGTGCTTAATACTTCTAACATACTAATTGTATAAGCAGCAATAAACAATGGGGTTCATTGAGATATTTAATTAACAAAAAATCCCTATATTTATTTTTACAGAATCATCATCATCATCCAATTCATCAACACCAAGAGTAACTGGTCTAGGTAATTTAAAAACTAAAATACAATTCAAAATAAATAAAAGATTTACACTATTAATTCTATAATATTAGATTTACTATTTTAGCAAAGACGTATGCCTAATATTTATAATTAATTTTCAAAAAATTAATCGACAGAAATTTGACAAACGGGTACAATTTTCAAAAAATTAAAACTTTCATCTGTGTTCTTAGTCACAAAAAAAGACAATAACACGATAATCTTCATTCAAGGCTTCCGACCTTGGATTTCGTTGGAAAATCCCATTAACAACAAATCCCTATATCTTTTTTACAGAAAGATCATTATCCAATCTATCATTATCAAGGGCATCCAGTTCAGGTAATTTAGTAATTAAAATAAAATGTGAAACCAATTTTAGATTCACATTATTAATTCTATAATCTTAGATTCACTTCTTTAGCAGAGGTTTAAGTACATCTAACAATAAAAGATTCCCGAATTTTTAACAAATACTCACTTATAATATGACAAACAGGTATTCATCATTTTTATCTTATTCAGAGCAAAAACGATAAAGGCGAAAATCGTTATTTCGAAAATTAACTTTGGGATTCGTTAAAAAATTTCGTAAACAATAAATCGCTATATTTATTTTTACAGAATCATCATCATCATCCTATCCAGGAACACCAAGGCCATCCGCTGCAAGTAATTTGAAAAACAAAATACAATATAGAATAACAATTAGAAAGTTTTGCAAATATGTCTCCCTTGACATTTTTTAAATCTCTTGAAATCATTTATGCCCTATTAATTTCTAAAATCTTTTAATCTGGTGAAAATCCTTAAAATAAATTAAAATCCCTTTCATTCTTCAAACCTTTGATAGCTGTCAAAAATATTGTAAATACCTTGGAATTTTTTCAAGCACTTGTAAACCTTTGAAATTCCTTGAATTTCTCTGAAAATTTTGAGAATCTTTCAATTATTAATTAAATCATTCCATTGTACTTTCCCTTTCATGTCCACCAACTCTTTTAATATTTGAAAACTCTTCATTTCTACACTGGTTTTCATATCAAGATTTTTATTAAATCGCAAAAAAAATCTGAGAAATTCATTTAAGGAATATAATGATGAACTATAATATTTTTTCGTAAGGAGGGACTACAGGCTGTTATGAAACATACAATTTTCTTGCATCAATAAAGAATTTTTGAGATTTAGAAATAAAAAGCAAAATTTAATTTTTTTAAATAATTTCTAATATACTCGTGATTTAGTATAATTCAGTATTTAAAAAAAAATTTTTAATCTGTAAAATAATTAGCAACTACATTTTTATTATTCTATCAGGTAGACGAGATTCGTCCAGGAGAGCCACTTTAAAAATAAATGATATACTCTTGCGTAATCCGACTTTGGCTGGACGATATTCTGGACATGGTTTTTTCTATCAACTAGATTTTGATACTCTCGTGCCCAGTAATTAAAAAATTCTGATTTTAATAATATTCTATAAGTGAAATGGTAAAATAATACTATTCCATTAATCAACCTCTTAATCACTCATTTAATACAAATTTTCTTTAATTTAGTATACAGAGATGGTCGTCAAATAAGAATATATCGAGAACACCTTCGGCCTGGTGATCTAATAGTACGGGAAGGATGTATCTACGCACGATTTGAGAATTTGAGATATTTTACCGAGTTACCTGCACATAAGCGAAAACAAATTTTCTTTGATCCTAACAATATATGATCGACTTTGATCCCGAGTTATTACAATATGGCTCTACTGATCACCAAGAAACTCCACAACTGCCTTTGTAACGATCTGATATATTCAATTCAACGCGTTTATATCTGTACCTTTTAAGATAGGGCTATCGGTAAAATTATTTGCCTCCCTCGAAATGATTGGCTTTTTCTTCAAAACTTATTTTGACAGAAAATATTTTGAAATAAAATTACTAAGAAATTGTGCAATATTGCTATGGGCTTACAATGCACTGTACATTAGCAGTTTTATTTGTATGTATTTGTTAACAAATCTGCAGTTCGATAGTGGCTAATATTTGTATGAGGGGGTTAACATGAAAAAGTGTATTACAATTAAATTAGTGTTAATTATTTGTATTACCAAATGTACCATTATTGTAAAAGCAATCAAGTTGATAATTTGGTCACTTAAATCCTTGTGTAAATACAAAATAAAATAAATGAATTTATGAATTTGGTCTAATTATTAATTGCTTATTAAAACCACTCAATCTCGCTGATCAGTATCTTTAATATATATTAATATTATCGAGTGTGACAACAAAATTGAAACACTAAATAATATTCAATAAAGGAGGAGGTATTGAAAAAGAGAATTTTTACAGATTCTACGAATTCAGAATCCATAGATAAAATCCAAAATAAAACAAATTTTAATATACAAAACAATGTTAACAATTATGCTAATAAGTTAATTGATGAAGGTGCTTTACTAACCTGCTTAGCAGATAATAAATAGACTAGAAAAATAGCCATAGTGGATAGTAAGTCACATTATAGTCTGGTGTTTTATGATTATTAAGAAGATATTATAATATAAGATATAATTGTTATTAATAAGAGAGCAAGGCGGAATGTAAAGAGCCATGGATTTGTACCTTTCAGATTGTAGGCAGTGAAATAAGTAAAATCTAAAGACGCCTTCTAATCATGAAAAAAAAAACTGCTAGAGAATATTAATCGATGGGCTGGAGTCTAACGTGAGATTACGGAAAGTGTGCTAGGTAATTTTAGATACCGAAAAACAAACGACGAGAGAGATCATGCTTAAAAAAAGGCTTTGTTTATTACAAATATTTTGTAAAGGAACAAAATGATCCACGTGTAAACTTGGTGCAGACGAAATAGCTGCAGTTTATTTAATTTAATTTATTGTTCTGGATGACAAATTGAGCGAGCTAGTTGAACGGAAATCAGATCTCAAAATAAATTTTAAAATAGGCTATAGAAACTTATAGATCGGACAATTAGGAAGGCGCTACTATGGAACGAAAATATAAAGGACGATAAACTATCCTCCCGGAATACATTGTTAGGAGTGCGACTGAAGTGTGCGGTACTACCGTGGTACCAAGAATGTGTGGTGATGCGTGGTAGAATGATGAAATCCGCGTAGCTATCAACGAAAAGAAGTAAACGTATCTAATAAAGTTGAACATTGCAGGCCATAGCAAAGATGAGAGAAATATACTTGAAAAGGAATATTGAGACGAAAACAGAATAAAATAAAAGAATGTAAGAGTAAAATCAAAATGGAAACAGAAGAAAACACAAATCGATCATTTTCGGATCAGATATTCAGCTTGAAATAGATCACAGAAAAAAGTTTGAAAGTACATAAAAATAAGCTGTAGATTTTTGGCCTTTGGTCTTGCGAATTTATAAGGGTAGGTAAAAATAAGAGTTCTTACTACCAATTTTAATCATACTTTTTACTATAACTGTAAAAATGTAAAAATTTTTGCTATATAAAATGACTACCATTGAAGAAATATCATAGAAATGATTAGTGCTGTAAAAAGTGAAGGAACTGTTGATTTTAGATCCGATACTGAATCAGTTAACAGACCGCTAACATGTGGTCCCACAAAAAACATTTCAAAATTTTAAAATAACTTACAACAATTTCTAATATTTAACTTTTAAAGGTATAATAATGGACTCAATAATTCCGTTCAATTTTTCCATGTGAAACTTTTCTCCGCAAAAAAACCTTTTTGGAGAGCAATAATGCAAATAAACCAGTAAAAAATTTTTACTTTTCATTTTGGAGCTCACATATCTTTTCCAACAATTTTTTCCCAAAAATCTTAATTATGGAACATAAAGAAACTTTTTCAGTAACTGAAAGTTTTGTAAGTATTTGTATTATTTTCTTTGGATCTAAGATAATCTCTACTTTCATTTTATCGTTACACAGGTTTTAAAAATCTAAATCCTTCGACAATGAACTTTTAAATATTTTTATAATCACAATCTTCTAATTTCAAAGCAAACTAAGTCAAATTTTAAATGTCACGTATTGTAAGTTTTTACTTGTAAATTTTTTTCCTTTTATTCAAAACCTACATGTGGTAATTAATGTCACAAAACATTCTATTATTATATTCATACATATCACAGTCCTGATGAGGCCACGATATAGTGCCGAAATGCAGCGACATTTAAAAAAGTAAGAAATCTTATTTTTTGCTTACACTTATCAATTCGCAAGACCAAAAGCTAAAAATCTACAGCTTCGCATTATTCCATGAGGTCTAAAATATAAATACATTGAGTACATAAAAAGATTACCTGTGCATTTCTTTAAAAAGCGTTTAGTAACAAAAATGTGAAATAAACTTTCAAAAAATTCTATAACCACTGAAATGATTTCCAAAGATTTCAAGGGAGTTTTAGTGTACTTTAGACGATGAATTAAATGAAAAGAGAGTTCAAGGAATTATCGAAGATTACAAATATTTTAAGGAATCTGAAAATAATTCAAAGAAATTTTACAAGATTAAAAAATTGTATTAAATATTCAAGAATTTCAAGTGATTTCAAATATTTATATTAATTTACATATATCTTGCAAGATAGAATTTATGGAGTAAATTATATTTTATTTCAAGGGATTTTTACACAAGTTAAAAACTCAAGCAGGGAAACTCTGTAAATATAGGACCTCTGATTATTTGATAAATTTTAGGGGGTTTTATGAATTTTGATCCATTTCAACAGACTTTAACAGATTTTAGGATTTTGATTGATTCAAAAATCTCTCCAATTGTTTCGAGAGATTTTAAGAGATTTAAAAAGCTTTTCAAAAGCTTTTCATTTATTTGTTTAAAATCGATATGTTGGTTTACAATTTTATTTTATTATTAATGGTTTCAAATAAATGATCCCAAATATGAAATATAAAAATAAATTTGTAGTTTCTCTACTTTTAGCGAGAATTCTTTCAATATTTTTGTATTATTCATGCTACTGCTGATTATCCTATAATTGTTTCCTGTGTAATATTTTTTTTTCAGTAAATTTACTATAATCCACGTAATCTTTTTCAATCTTTTCAAGACTTTAAGCATATAACAATACTATTAAAAATTAGCATGGTAGACGTACTGTCAATATTAAAATCAGTACCAGAAATCATTCTTCATTTAGGTGAAAATTATTTCCTGAAATATTTATATTTAAAAAAATCGTTTAAATTTCAGACGGGTCTTACTGAGATGACTACCGCGCTGATAAGAGGATCTTATCACTGTATTTAGGGAATATAATAATCACAGCGCGTACTATAACATAAAATTAAATTCATATCAGATACATGGACCATTTTACTAAAGTAAACATATATATTTAGTGGGTATGTATAAGAGTGAGAGGTTATTGCGCAATATACATGTTTTTTTGGACTTTTAAATTTATCTAATTGAATCCATTTTCTCAAAAAATAATTTTAAAACAGAAACTAGAAATAAATTACAATAACAAAATTGTTTTAAATTGCGAAATTTAAATTCCTAGAATCAAACGATCAAATTTCGACCAGTACACATAGAATACCTTTATTAAAAATATTTTTAAAAATTCTTAAAAATGCAAGAATGCATAGCGTTTCGAGAGATTTGATAGATTATAGAAATGCATTATACAAAAGCATTTTAGAGAAAATAATAATTAGAGAATCAGTATTAAGATAAATAACACACAAATATTAAGAGAGTTATGTAGAAAGTAGAAAAACTACATAGAAAAAATTTATCTTGATCACTCGTAACATCATATGAAGTTAACACAAAAATATCGATTCCGAACAAATAAACTTAACTTAGCAAAAACATTTTTAAATTTCACTAATATCTTTGAAATCTTTTAAAGTTTAATTCCAATTAATATAAAAAGTTTTTGGAATCCCTTGAAATCTCTTAATGCCATTGATAATATTTAGATATCTATTAAAATCTTGAAATAGTTTAAAAGCTGTTAAAAGCCATCATGATTAGTAAAAATTCCCAAAAACATTTTTAATAATTTGAGGTCTTATAATTATTAATCTACTCAGTTTGAATTTTTGAAATCTAAAGAAATACATTCAAATAATATATAATAATAATAATATATAATAATAATATATAATAATATATTTCCTTGAACCTTGTGAAACTTCTTGAAATGGATTTAAATCTCTTCAAATCTTTGCAATAAACAGGAATCCATTAAAGTTTCTTTTGATTTCATTTATCTTCCAAAGTTTAGTGAAAATCCCATGGAATATTTGTGAACATTTATAAATGTTTAAAAATTCTTCAAAATCCTTGAAAATATTATATTTATGTATATTTTTTCCAATTAAAATTGAATCAAACCTATTTATTAAAGTCTTCAAAAAACACTTTAAGTACTTATAAATTTTTGAAATCCTTAAATCTTATAGAATTTCTTGATATACCTAAAAATCCATTGCAATACTTAACTCAATTCAGTTCTGTAGAAATATTTTCAAAATTCTTAAAAACCGATCAAATTTTAAAAAGTTAGTATACATGTTTGAAGAACCTTAAAATCCAGAGATCCTGTAATCCTTTGTTAGGTAAATAAGTAACTATTCGATTCTACATTGTTAATAATGTTTGAAATTTTACAAAACTTGTACAACACTTCTACAATACAAGCGGAATTAATCAAATTCAAGAAATTTAAGGAATTCACGGCATTAAATAAATTCACGCAAATCACAGAATTAAAGGAATTCACGAAATTCATGAAATTCGTGGCATGCATGAAAAACACAAAATTCGCAGAATTCATGGAAATTAAGAAATTAGGGAATGTAAGGAATTCTCGGAATTCATTCAATTCAAGTGATTAACGGATTCTCGAAATTCATTGAATTAAAGAAGTTCACGCAATTTAATAAATTTATGAAATTTACGGAAATCATGAAATTCGAGGAATTCATGGAATTCGCTGAATTTTCAGAATTCACAGAATTCGTGAAATTCTAGAAATCCACAGTAATCACGGAATTCACAGTGTTCACGGAACTAATGCAATTTGCGAAATTCAATTAATTCATGAAAATCACGGAATTCATGTAATTCAAGGAATTTGCGGGAAATTATGAAATTAAAATAGTTCACGAAATTGATGGGATTCATGAAATTCACGGTACTAACAGAATTGAAGGAATTCATGGAATCCAAGGAAGTCTTTAAATTCAAAACATTCATGAAATTTAAGAAATTTCTATAATTCGCTGAATTTATGGAATTCACAGAATTCATAGAATTCACAAACTTGTCATCATGGAGTTCAAGGAATTATGGGAGCCACAACATTCACGCAATTCAAAAAATTCAAGAAGTTCACGGGATTGATGAAATTCAAGAACTTCACAGAATTAGTGAGTTTCATGAATCTGCTGTATTTCGTGAATCTTGAGAATTTCATGAATTCCATGACTTCCATAAATTCCACGAATTTCATTAATTTCACGAAATCCGTCACTACCAAGAATTCCGTGAATTTAATTAATTCCGTAAATTCCATTAATTATTAAATTCCATGAATTCTATTAATTTCATGAAGTCTACGACATCCGTATTTTTCTTTAGTTCCTTGAATTCCGTGAATCAATAAATACCGCGCATTCTTAAATTCTGTGAATTCCATAAATTCTTTCAATTCCGTAAATTCCTTAAATTGCGTAAACTTTTTAAATTTCGTAAATTCATTAAATTCCGTAAATTGCAGAAATTTTATTGATTCTTTAAAACCTATGACTTGCTTGAATGTCGTGAATTTCTTAAATGCCGTGCATTCCGAAAATTCTTTGAATTCCGTGAATATTTGGGTTTCCGTCAAATCCTTGAATTCCCGAATTTCGATCAATTCTGGTAATTTAATTAATAGCGTTAATTCCTTGAATTCTATTCATAACTTAAAATCAGTGAATTCGTTTAATTCCATATATTCGTTAAATTGCATGAATTCGTTGAATTCCATGAATTCTGTAAATTTCTTGAATTCTGTGTATTCCGTAAATTCTTTGAATCTTGTGAATTTTATTAATTCCTTAAATTCTACGAATACGCGAGTTATATACTATAAATTAACAAAAGTCTGAGCTCCGTCATCAAATTTCTTTTTTTTCCAGGAAAAAGAGTCCTGAGAAATAATATCAATTTTTTTTAATTTCTCGCTTTCTAAAGGTATCGAGATATCCATCCGCAAGCATGATACAGAACTATTACTGACTACTGGACTTGTATTCTAAAATTTCAATACATGCGAGGCACCATATTCATGCAAGCATTTGTAAACTACAACATTAAATATTTTAGCGTAACCTCACGTTTCGGAAATAAACCTCCAATACATGTATTCTAAGTTATTGGATTGCTGACTTTCTGTTAATAAATTTTTTAGAATCGCAAAAAATTATAAAATTCGTTATAAGAAAATCACTTCAGACCTAAATTTAATTTCCTGTAGTAGTTTTTCATAAGGAGAGATTACAAGGTTTATTGTAAAGCATTACATGTAATTGCACAGGATCGCATAAGATTGCACAAAGAATTTTCAAGAATTTAAAATTTTCAATTTAAAATACAATTTTCAACATTCTAAAACACATGGCAAATCTAAGGTGTTCTCCCCGAAAAATCTTCATGTGGGATTTAGGGTTAATAAATACCAGTGATTTTTTAAGCTATAAACAATAATCTTCATGGATTATGGTGTGCAGAGATGGGTAAACGTGCTGCATGATCACTAGCCTCGACTTGATTCTTTCAATAAAATTTACTTCAGTTGCAAAGTCAGGTTTTGAACTCATTTAATTGAAACTACCATTTAAAATATCTTCTGCTAATGCATTTGATAATGCATTTAGTAGTAGTAGTAGTCGTAGTAGTAGTAGTAGTAGCATTAGGTATTACTTTAGTTGATATAGTTAGTAATTTATTTCATTATAGTAGTTCCTCTCGTATTATTTTAATGCTATTTTAACTAACATCTAGTTTTTACCTCAAATTGATAATAAAAGTTTCCTGTATACTATTTATTAACTTGAAAGTGGTTTTCAAAATAAACAACAAAAGCAGAACATAGCTCGTGCATTACTTTTTCAAGCCTCTAACCATCTTACAATGGCATTATAAATTGACGTTGTCAATATACTGGAAATATTTAAATCAATAGCAAAAGTTATTGTTCAATTCGTTAATAAGTATTTTCTGAAATTTATATATATATTTAAAAAATTCAATCCGAATTCTAGCGGCTCTTATCCAAATGATTAAATTGTAAAATAAATCATAGCACGTGCTATGAAAGAAGGTTACATTTATAGCAGTTTTACAGGAAAGAGATAATATCATTTCTAATGAAAATGTAATAAAATTTATTCTATAAAAACTAAAAAGAGAGCATTTGATGAGACCTGAACACTTCAGTGATGATGTGACTAATGCAAAGAAAGATATTTATCAAGTACGTAAAAGAAGAGTGCTTGGATATCGCGCAATATGAAGGGTACTTTTAATGGACATTTAAATTTATCCTATTAAATTTATTCTTCGCTAGGAATAATTGGCAGATAGAAATACAGAAGAAATTGCGAAATTAACATTTCTATGAGCAAAAGACTAAACCACACTAATCCTAAGCTCCCTTAAAGATTACAAAAATTGAATATTAAAGAAAGTGGTCAACATTTTAAAACACATTAGAAATGTAGGTTTTTTTCCCAAAAAATAATTGTTGATTATTAAATATCAAGGAAATTGAAGCAACCAAGAAATTGAACCGTTACAAATTAAAATGTTTGTAATTCGTAATCTTTAAAATGAAATTATTCTAAAAATTATCGAAATTTACTGAAATATAATTTTATTTTGTGTTATTTCATTCAAATAAGGCTTTAATCGAATTTATTATACTTCGAACTCTGACAAATTATAATTGTGCAATGATTTTAATATATAGTAATATTATATACAAAAGCAGAAAACGCCATTGTATGTTTGAAAAATATATTTTTATGTAGCAATTTGTTGAAAAAGTTATTCCATTTATACAAATATTTACTAAATGGAAGAGGGTGACATTTTTCTCGGATACCACCCACTTAACAGATTCCTTGCTATTTAAATATTGATCAAAAATCTATCTTCTACTAGGTGAAATCCAAACAAAATATTATTTATTTTTCTCCTCCGTACGTTAATGTTTAATATTTAGTTTATCAAAGAATGATTATGATAGAAAATTATTGCACGTGGCGAATATCGTATTATAATCTTCACAGAAAGTTCCATCGTGCTGGTAAATACTTTTAATGATTAGTTAGCAATCACGTAATATTTATTTGTGTAATTCGTCCAGATTCAAAAAATATGATAAGCTGTTGATTTTATGAGTTAAAAAATTGTGTAGGAACAATTTACTGGATTTGGCAAAGAATTAAATACAAGATTTTAAAGCAACATATTTCTAATTGTCTAATGAAATAACTAAACATAGGTTTCTGTA
>NC_046659.1:156762522-156765787 GCF_010883055.1 Belonocnema kinseyi
ATGCTTTTTAGGCCATTAGCAAGTGAAAGCTTGGCACCTCCAAGAGCGCCGATGACAAGGACGATCAATTTAACAGAATATTCCGGGTACAATCGTTGCAACTCCCTTATAAGGCCTCGATACCTCTCTTTCTTATCATTATCCTTGGCTATGATGTTTTTGTCAGCTGGTGCCGAAAATTCGATAACAAACATGGTTCACTTCTCGAAGTCAAGAAGAACCATGTCAGGCCTCGAGTGAGCAACAGAAACAATTGTCGAGAATATACAGTTCCAGTATATGCGGCACTTCCCATTCTCGACAATTGACTCAATTTCACTAGGAGCATTTAGAGGAGCGATATTAAGGTTAATGCCGTAGGAGTGACAGAGATGTTAATAAAGCACTCCTAGTGCCGCATTGTGCCTTTGAATGTAGGTCGTTCCCGCGTGAGTCGGATAACTAGATAGTATGTGAGCTAATTGCTCGGGGTGTGCATGGCACGCCCTTCAGCTATCATCGGGAATGTCTTGGCTCAAAATGTGGCGACGGTATGTTAAAGTGGAAATGACACCGTCTTGGCATGCAAAAATGAAACCATCCGTACCAGACTTCAATCCGGGCGACTTAAGGAGAGCAAACGTTAGCTCACAAGACATTGACTGATCCTTCACATTTATGTGAAAGATACCGTGCATCCTATTATCGAGGAGCTGTTCACGAAAGTTTTTCTCTTGTGCTTTCTTAATCCGGGCTTTCAGAAGTGAGTACTCAAGATAGATAAGATTTGATGCATTTTGCTCAACCCTAATACTGAAGTCAAGTCCGAGTGTTTCAGCAGCCTCCTCCGCTGCTTTGTACAGAAATGCTCCTTTTCCCACTCCTTCGTGATTCCTGACCATTTTAAGAAGAGAGTCTCTTCCATTTGCAACTCTATGTGTTGTACCCAGAATAATCCTGTTGTGAAGACATTCAAGACTCAATATTCCGCGACCCCCTTGACGGCGTGAGATGTGCAGTCGCGGAACGGAAGACTTAAGATGCTGCTTTTGTTCATGTGCATAATCTTTCTTATCCCGATATCAAGAGATCTGAGCTCGTTCTTCGTCCATGGAACTACTCCAAATGAATAGAGTAGTACCGGGACGGCAAGCATGTTCGTTGCAGATACTTTGTTCCTCGCCGACAGTTCGGAAGACCAAATCTGTCAGATAAGACGTTTGTATCTGCTTCGGAGAGTATCCTATATAGATGTCACATCCTGAATGCGGCTCTGTGGCACGCCCAGGTATGTATAAGTTTCTCCAGCGCAAAGGTGTCGTATGGCGCTTCTATCAACGAGCTCAGAATCTTCAGGGATGCCATTAAGTTTTCCTCGCTTCAAATATGTAAACCTTGGCGCATTTGTCTAACTCAAATTCCATTCCAATTTCCTTAGTATATCGTTCGACAATCCCCAGAGCTAGATGCAATTGCTCTCTGTTTTTAGCATAGATCTTAAGGTCGTCCATGTAAACTACATTAGTGACCTTGTACTTTCCATCTGTAGGTTTGCCGCACAAGTACCCGTCGGAATGGCGAAGTGCTAGAGATAGTGGCAATAATGTAAGGCAAAAGAGGAGTGGGCTCATGGTGTCGCCCTGAAAGACAGCTGTCTGAAAGGTGACCTTGTTAGTTGTCATACGATTTTTTCCAGATAAGATAGTAAATCTGGTTTTCCCAAGCGGCATCGATAGGTCACGTTGGTAGAATGCTGCATCTTTGCAGACACATCTATCGATGAGCAGGTTCTCCCTACATCCGGTTACGCCTTTCTTTGAGCCTCGTTGTTCATACATTTCTTGCCACACAGGTTCAATTGCCCGAACAGTCTATGCTGAACTTCGTAGACTTCTCTCCAAAATACTTCGACCTCCTCTGGTTTGGGTGGGTGTTCGACAGTAACTGGATGGTCTTGGAAGAGTCGAGATGGGTCAGAGAGAAACTGTTGATTTTCTCTGACCCACCGCTTCCTTCGCTCTAGACTTCTCTTAGCGTCAGATAGTATTCGTATTCTCTCAACTTCATTACCTTGGTGGAAAAATTCCTGCCAGATGTGATGTAGTCAATCACACACTGAATGCGGGACGCGTACTGTCTTGCCCAGCCTATCTTTATGGCAATTTGATGCATTCGTCTTTTAGTCTTATGATCAGCCGTTAGTTTTGTTTTAGGTTTCGCATCGGCCAAAGCTCTTGCTACATTATACACACAATAATTGATAACCCAGAGGTCGGATTCTCCGGAAAAATGTCCACGAAGCTCGTCATCCATTTCAGCCAGATCTTTAGGCTTGAGAGAAACCTTGGTGTTGATGTTTCTCCGGGTCGTAAAGCATCGCTCTTCATCTATTGGATGTCTGCATGCAGTTGGTCTTAGTGTCGCCTCTCTTTCTCTGTTGCCGGCTTATTCTAGCTGTGGTAGAGTAGGCGTTCCGCTTACATAGCCCCTTTTACGGAGTAGTTCAGCATGGTTTCGCAGACGTTGCTGCGAAAAGTGCGATAGCTCCGGGTGTTTCTCGCACCACAGAGCATGCAGCCGTGCCATGTAACCCCGTTCAGGGGCCACACTCGCATCGTAGCACTCTAGCAAGTCGTGATTCAATCGCTCCGTCCACTCAAAGGTTGCAAGATCCCGCCGATCCATCGCATTGAATCCATTTTCATTGGCTCCCCCAGCTCTAGATTGGTCAGCATTGTTGGCCGACTTATTGTCGGGAGCCCTGCGCGTTCTGTTGTTTTGAACCGCACTTACTACAACTATGTTTGGTGTTGTCATTGTTGTTCCCACGAGAAGCTAGGGAAAGGGGTTCGTCCATCCTTGTAGAGCCCCGCATGCAAGGATAAGGCTGCTTACTCTGAGAGGTCGCCTGGTATCCCAGAGTCACCGTTCTAGACACCTCACCCAGGTACCATTCAGCTTTCGGCACGGTCTTCCCACCTCCGCTTGGGGGTTGATTCCTTCGGGACCACCCCTGGACAATTGTGCGCTACTGCCTATTTATTTTTGTAACCATATGCAGCAGAATCCCTTGGTACAGGAACCCTCTATCCGCAACCCGAGGACGCGTTCAGTGGCTTTGTCATAGGCCCTTCGGTTTCATTCTAGAGGAATCAAAACCGAACCGAATGGTATTGATACTATATATACATACCTGGGCGTGCCACAGAGCCGCATTCAGGATGTGACATCTATAAAGGATACTCTCCGAAGCAGATACAAATGTCTCATCCGACAGATTTGGTCT
>NC_046659.1:156765887-156780769 GCF_010883055.1 Belonocnema kinseyi
AAAAATTATTCTTTTTTGCAGGGGGTTTTGTTTTCATCTTTTTTCTTTGATATAATCATACAAAAGTATTATTTTGATTCAAACGGAATTTGTTTTAGAAACACAATTCTTTATCGAAACCAATTTTAGTTTTATCAAACAAATTCCATCCTTACCATAGGACCAACAAACTATTTTTTTAAACTATTTTTCTCGATGCACAAAGTGAAAAAAGTATGGTTCTTGGCAGCTTCCGAGATAAATACCAAATTTATTATTAATGGAAATTTAGTCGGTTTAAAAATAAGAACTCTGGAAATGCTTAAAACAAAAACTGAACTTTTTCGATATTTTTAACACAAGAAAAAGGGTTATCTACAACACAATTGAATTCTGAACTAGAAAAGATCAATTTTCTAGTAAAAATAATATAGCTACATTTTTATTTCCAAAATTTATTTCTCAAAAACAACTTTCACCAATAAGTTGTATAATTTAAAAAAATCACCTAAGTAATGAATCTTCGTTCAAAAAATCAATTTTGAACCAAATAGTTACATTTTTATTATAAAAGATGTATTTGTTACAAAGCTGAAGAAATTTTCAGCAAAGAAGATGAATCTTCAATAAAATATTTTAATTTGCCATCAAATAGATAAATTTTCGAGAGAAAATTATAAATTCATTTATTTATTTTTCGAAAGACTTTCTCTCGTCACCACTTGAGCTATTGGTGTACATATAACATTTTTTAATGGTGAAGCAATAAAAATACGCTTTACGCCCAAGCCAATCAGCGGACTTCCCGTTGTCGAGAATTTATGTCAAAAATAAGATAATGGCTATTATAAATACAAGTAGAACATTGTAAATATCTATCCAGTTACATTGCGAGGAATTCTTCAAACATCGTTTCTCACTGTCTATATCAAAATGAAGATTAATTTTTTACGCTACTTTTCACGTTGGTTTTATTTTATGATTCTGTCCGTGAGTAAAACAAAACATAATGCCGAATCAATCATATATTAAACCATTGTCAATCCAGATATCAAGCATATTCGAAAATTAGTTTCTAACTTTAAAACAATTAAGGCATAAGTCATTATTATCTTATAGCCCCACGTAAAAATGTTTCCACTTGGTTTCGACTTGAATTGCCCCCAATCAAGATATGCTCGAGTCGAAAAGTTCGACTTGAGCATGTCTTAGTTTGTATACATCAATCTATTTATGGATTTTCATCTGTATTATACTTCTTTGGCGAGGATACCGAAAATGTTGTTTCTTTTTACGTTTTTCTAACGGCTCAGGAGATCCTTCTAGAAAGTTACAATTTGAATTTTTCGAACAAAATTTTGCAGGATTATACTCGTTGGGAACCACCGATTTTGCATTTTAAATTAAAAATAACTAATTTAATAATTACAAATTTTTCATTTATTAATTGAAATCTCATTTCTGAGTCGAGAAAGGTTCGTCTTGAGACAATTTTACGCCTACCATATCAGCCAAGACCAGGCGCGGTTCTAGAGAAGTGTCTAGTTAGCGTATCTGTTGATGATCGCATCATCATCCACTTGAATATCCTGAGGAATAGGAAGTAGGCTAAGACCAGTTAGCCTTTTTTGTCCCATTGTTGAACGCAGTCATGTCTTTAAACTTTAAAGAGAAGAGAAATTTCTTTCTGCTGTAGCGTAGCTCACGGAAAGAGTCCCTAAAATCAGAATTAGCTTGTGGATTAATGTAAAACTTAAACTGTCACAGAAAGGAAGTACTTCTAGCGCTCTTCCTGGTAAAAGTGCACTCGTGTTCTTTAATTAAACCCACTTAGCTGTTCAAATTTCGATTTCTGAATGATGTACCTGAGCTGTCATTTCGACGTCAATATCAAGCGACTTTCCAAAGCTTTGAATAATCGTTCTCTCATATCTGGCAGAGTGTAATCTAAGAGTGGGTTGTACAAGCCTAGACGGTAGTTCGCTTCTGGTGAGTTCGATCAATTTGTCGGCCGAATCGTCTAGGAATTGACAGCTGAATGTTCTATTTCTGCGCTAGGGCTTCGGCTCGTCTCCATACAAGCGAAAAGTACTGTTCCGCTTGATCACGACTAGTCGTGAGAATACTTAGTGTGTCTCCTATTACTTCTGATGCCATTTTCAGACAAACTACGGGTTTTGCAGCACTTTCCTCATTATCATAGTAAGGGATAAAATATTACTGAGAGATAACATTGACACAATAAACTTAGGTTCGCAGAGTGCTGATGCCATAGAAGCTGCTTTCGTTGCTGTAGTGCGGTATTCGCAGTTAGAAATTTCATCAGAGCATTTATCTAATTCAGAAAGGTCTACCAAGTCTACCACAAATTGTGAGACCCCGTCGTTTCTATTAATCCATAGATGTTAACAAATATGTAGCCATCAAGCCGCATCCTAATTTTGAGATGAAGACCTGTTCTCGCTTTGGAAGGCAGAAAAATCTACCAACCTCCTTTCGATTGTAACGCACATACTCAATAAATATTTAATTTATCCAACTGTCCTGATATCTTTAAGGTTGAAGTCTTGAAAGGTATCTTAGAATGTTAAGAAATCATCTCTAATCTTTATTTCGTTATAGACATAACTCAAGTTTATAGATACCTGGGATTTGTGAGAAATATGCAAGGTTTCATAAAACATAATGCTATATTAACCGCTCTTTGTAACATTCTCTAAAAAACTTTGAGCGATTTCCAATCGGCAACATTCTATTAACTGCTTTTAGGTTGTTTTACTGATGTAGTTGACATGCGCTAAAGATGATTTTAAGTGTTCTTCAAGAGCTTTATCCCTGGCTCTACTATAAATTTTATAAGGTTTTTAAAAAACTCCCATTTAAGTTTGGCTAACACTGTTGGAATCGATTGAATTCAAGTCTATCATCTTATCGTTCCTAAATCCAAGCAAAAGAAAATAGTTTCGACCGCAAACAATCATTGTTTTTATTATTGGCTTGAGCCGATTTCTATTTTCTTGAATTTGCAATAATTACTGTTCAACAAATTTATTTTTTTTAATTTCCCGCTAGAAGAACAAATACTTATTTCCTAGTTTGCCAACCTTGCCTAATAAGGCTTGTGACTCACTTCATATTTAATATTTTAAAGTAGAATCTAAACTAAAAGAATTAATTACATCCTTGGAACTCAAATAATTAAGAATTTTTACATTTTTTAAGTGGCTTCGAATAAAATCCTAGAAACATGAATGCTGATTTAAAATCCTCAGTTTTAAATATTTGAAAATTGTTTCGATTTAAGTTTTCTGCAATAGCTACAGACAAATAGGTTATTTTGAAATCACTATCTGTTAAAAAAATCTTTATTAAAAAATAAAAAATAAATCAATAATGAAATAATATCAGTTGTTGGATTTATTCTCGCACAAAAGAGATATCCTCCTGAATATTCCCAGTCAGCACAAAATTTGGCTACCTCTTTACGACATCGCTACGACATCCTATGTCCTTGACGCTGAAATGTCTTTCCAATAACGAAAAGACGATAAAATTGGAGCTGAAAGTGTGACAGGAAGCTATGGAACGTGAAAAAAAGTATATTTTCAACACTGGCAATATTATTGTTATAACTAAAATTCCAGTCGTAAATGTAAAAATTAAATATAATTTTTAATTTTGCTGATATTTACAGTTGTTTTACATAACCAAAAGTAAATGAAGATACAGGATTTACATGTTTTTGGACTTTGGTTAATTAGTTCCAACCAGCAAGTAACTAAATTGAAAATGATCTTTTCTATCAGTTGACAATAAATCCAACATAAGATATTCTATCATAGTTTGCTTGCTAAATTCATTGATGATAATTTCTATGACAATGATGAATTTTGTGATTGTGACATAACCTAATAGGTGTAAAGCATACATTCAAAAATATATTCAATATTTGAGTCCATAGACAATTTCACGTTAGTAATCAAATTTCAATGACTGTAAATGAACTAACAAATTCTAGAAATAAAGCTATTTTCATAAACAGATTGCCGTTAGTAGCAGGAGGCAAGCCACTGCATGACGAACTTGATTGCTACCCGAATTGCACAACAGCAGGGAAGAAGCCATTTTCATATTTCGCGCCTTTAAAGTTGACTTCAGATCGGCCATTCGGTCAAGTCCGTGTGTCTTCGGATCAAGTTTATCATAGTTTCCATGGTTGCGTTATAAACTTAAAATGGATATAAGAGTCAAAAAAATATAGGTTATGTTATATAGTAATTACAAATAGTAAAAGTGTTTCATTAATAATGAAGTGAGACTTGTGGACTCAGAAGTAAACGTCAGTTTTCTTCTGTGCCACTAACATGGTGGAATGGCTGCTGAGTGCCAAATACTATAAATTGGTAATAATATTGTGCGCCTCTAGTGGGCGAAGAGTGAATTGTGTTTAACGCTTATTTGCGGCATAAAAAAGGCATGTTATGAATAGACAGGATTTGTTTTGAATGAAGTGAAAAAATATAATATGCAAAAATTTTTTATTTACATTACATAAAATTACTTACAGCGATTTGCGTAAAAAGGTGAATCCGAACATAACCCCAGCATGTTTATTATTCTGTCGATTGCTTATTCTTTACGAATGAAATGTTTTGTTTTTTTTTGTATGTTTATAACTGTTAATGTCGGCATTAATGATTTAAACAATAATTACTCAACAATAATTTAACAATCATTACTTATCAGTAACTTTAATAAGTAACACATTATTTCTGAAAATTATAACTGATTTCCATTGTTTTTTTTTCACAGATCGATCATAAATGAAATGCACATCAGGAAATGCAGATAAATTTGGTGCATTTCAGCTGGTTCATTTCAATAAACATTATTGATAAACCGTTCTGTCCAGAGCTTATCCCAAAACTGGAGATTGATCAGCCTCTAAAATGAATTCTAATTCAATCAGATGGTATAGGTGTGTTAAAAAGATATCTCGAGACAATTTAACTCGGATGAATTTTAATTAATACAATATTTAGGGATTTCTTTGTATTTTAGAAAATGTTTTCTCTGGACCTCATCTGAAAATTTGGTTTCATCAAACATTAAAATAAATTAGAGACTCGTTAGTGATAGGATTGTATCAAAAATTTATCCAGACCAGATAATTTAGCCCAGAATTGTTATTCCATTTTTTCTAGAAATTATTCTATTTTCAAAATTGCTATCTATGGATCTGATTTCCAAACTGGTATTCGATCAGCCTCTAAAATGAATTCTAATTCAATCAGATGGTATAGGTGTATTAAAAAGATATCTCGAGGGAATTTAATTTGCCTGAATTTTAATTAATAAAATATTTAGGGATTTTTTTTGTATTTTAGAGAATGTTTTCTCTAGACCTCATATGAAAATTTGGTTTGATCAACCGTTGAAATAAATTTAAGACCCGTTGGTGATAGTATTGTATCAAAAATTCATCTAGGCAAGATAGTTTAGGCCAGAAATGTTATTCCATTTTTTTTAGAAATCATTCTATTTTCAAAATTTCTATCTCTGGATCTGATTTCCAAACTGGTATCTTATCATCCCTAAAAATTAATTATAATTCAATCTGATGTTATAGGTGTATAAAAAATATATCTCGAGGTAATTTAACCTGTCTGCATTTTAATTAATATAATATTTAGGGATTTTTTTCGTATTTGAGTGAATGTTTTCCCTGGACGTCATTTTGAAATTTGGTTTGATCAACCATTAAAATAAATTGTGGACTTGTTGATAATAGGAGTGTAGCAGAAATAAATACATAAGCGATATTTTGGGCCAAAATTTTTATTAAAATTTTTTCAGGAATTTTGCTATAATTATCTATTTTATCAGGTCTTAATATTAAATTCATAATTTATTGGTACCTTATCAGAAAATAAAAATCTTTTAGTGTCATTCAAATCTAGTCGCAATGTTGTTTTAGTGTATAGGATTGAGTTCTCGTTCAAGCTAAAATTATGCAGTTAGAAATAAAGACACCAATTCCGTAAATTTTATTTTAGATGTCATCTTTTCAGTTGGATGCTGTCCTATATTTATATTTCTAAAAAATTTGAAATAACAATTCTGGCCTAAAATAGTATGTCCAGATTTATATCTGATACAATCTTGTCACCAACAAGTCTCTAATTTATTTAAGTGGTTGATCCAACCAAATTTTGAGATGAAGTCCAGGGAAAATATTTTCTAAAATACAAATAAATGTCTAAATAATTGATAAATTAAAATTCAGGCAAGTTAAATTGCCTCGAGATATCTTTTAGATACACCTAAATCATCATAATGACTCAGAATTAAATTTTAGACTGATCAATCCCCAGTCTTCAGATAAGGTCTAGAGATAACAGTTTTCCAATAATGTTTATTGAAATGAACCAGCTGAAATGCACCAAATCCATCTTCATTTTCTGATGTGCATTTCATCTATGATCGATTTGTGAAGAAAAAACAATGGATATCAGTTAATAATTTCAGGAATAATGTGTTACCAATTAAATTTATTAATAAAATAAGCGTTAAACACAATGCACTCTTCGCCCACTAAAAGCGCACAATATTAATACCAATTTATAGTATTTGGCACTCAGCAGCCATTCCATAATCTTATTGGCACAGAAGAAAATTGACGTTTACTTCTCAGTTCACATGTCTTATTTCATTATTAATAAAACACTTTTATTATTTGTAATTACTACATAACATAACTTACATTTTTTTGACACTGGTATCCATTTGAAGTTTCGAACGCAACCATGGAAACTATGATAAACTTGATCCGAAGTTGGACGGACTTAACCGAATGACTGATCCGAATGCAACTTTAAAGACGCGAAATATGAAAATGCCCCCATACAATGGCTTCTTACCTGCTGTTGTGCAATTCAATCAACTTATTCATGGACTTTCATTTGTATTATACTTGTTTGACGATGATACCGTAAGTGTTGTTTGTTTTTACGTATTTCTAGCGGCTTAGGAGATCCTTCTAAGATCTAGTCTTTTTGGCAAAAATAGCTTTAAAGGATGCGTACCTCACTATCCCAGTAGCAAAGGCGTTTAGAAAATATTTAAGGTTTACGTTTGAAGGATCAATTTACAAGTTCACGTGTGTTCCTTTTGGTTCATGTACGGCTCCATTTGGTTTTACCAAACTCCTCAAGCCAGTAGCACACGATTTAAGATTACGGTCGTTTCGCGCAGTGATCTGCCTGGAAGATCTTCTTTTAATCGGTAAATCTAGGGACGAGTGTGTGAGAAACGTAGAAAAAACTTGTTGTACGTTAGAGAAATTAGTTTTTGTATTAAATAAAGAAAAAAGTGTACTTGTGCTGCTCAAAAAAGAAAAATTCATAGGTTTTGTTTGGAACACGGAACAAATGCTGACGGAATTAACCCCTAAAAAGAAACAAAGAATCAAATCTTGGGACCTATATTTTATAAATAAATCATCATGCAGAATTAGGGAAGTGGCTCAGTTCGTAGGAACCCTAGTAGCAGCTTGCGCAGGAATTACGTACGGACCTGTGTATACAAAAAATCTAGAGAGGAAAAATATTTAGCGTTAAAGAAAAATAATGGAAATTTTGATAAAAAGATGCCCATTTCCCAAAGTTTGCTACCAGAAATTCATTGGTGAATTAAGACCATTTCTGCAACTAATAATCCGATTAGTAAATTAGATTACAAAACTAAATTTTTTTCGGATGCTTCCTTATCCGGGTGGGGAGCAGCCTGTAACGGTGGGACGGCCCATGGCTCGTGGGATGAGCAACAGCAGAAGTCACACATAAGTTACTTGGAACTTCTTGCTATCTTTATGGCCTGAAGTGTTTTTCCCAAGACTTGAAATTATGTAAAATTCTTCTGAGAATTGATAACACCACGGCAATCTCTTACAATAATAGAATGGGCAGTATTCAATTCCCTAAGTAAAGCTCACTTTTTGAAGAGATTTGGCAGTGATTTTAAAAGAAGAGTCTTTTGATCTTCGCGTCATATATCCCATCGCGCGATATCGTAATAGCTGACAATGAATTTCGCAAACTACCTTCCGGAGCGGAATCGGAATTAGCACCTTGGGCCTTCAATAAAATTTAATCTGTTTTAATGACATCTAAATAGATTTATTTGCCCCAAATAGTAACACAAAATGCCCTAAATTCGTGCTTTTGAAAAGGACCTCCGATTTCTCCATTCTCAATGATTCTGAAGACCCTCCAAAAATCATCTCAGATGAAGCTGAAGGAATAGCAGTAGTGCCGCTTTGGCCAGCGCAACCGTGGTTCCCAATATATGAGTCCCTATTGGTAGAAACCCCGATTTATTTAGGACCAGACACTAAATTATCATCATACTCTTTTAGAGAGGACCATCCACTGTCACAGAAACTTACTCTGGTAGCAGGGAAACTGTCGAAGAGGTCGTCGCCCAACAAGAAATGCCAAAAGGTTTCTGCCAGTGATATTTGCATCATTGTCCAAGAGCACGTATCGGCAATATGAAAAACCCCTACGCTTATGGTGGAAGTATTGTGAAATTGATAAGGTATCAACCTTTAATCCTACTATCCCGGACGGGCTGAATTGCCTAACCAAAGAACTATGCAAGATGAAATCCTATGGAACACTAAATACTTACCGCTCCATCATAGCTTTAGTAATATCAAATGACATAGGTAAGGATTTTACGATCAAGCGATTCTGTGAAGGTTTCTCGACTATGAAATCTCCTAGGCCGAAGTTTAATGATATCTGGGATCCAGATCCATTGTTAAATTATCTTTCGGGTTTCCAGCTGAATTCAGATCTTTGATTAGAAGAGATGTCTAAACAATTAGTGACACTTCTCGCGCTAGCAACCGCCCAACGAATTTAAACCCTTTCTAAGATTGAAATCCAGAATATTAAAATCACCAAAGAGGCGATAAAAATATTTATACCTGACAGAATAAAAACCTCAACGATAGGTAAAGATCAACCACTGTTACACTTACCATTCTTTAAGGACAACCCGAAGCTTTGTGTCGCGAAACTAGTTAAAGATGATTTACAAAAGACTAGCGCCTTAAGTCCTAAAGATGAAAGGGCCCTTCTTCTAACATTTAATAAACCTCACATCGCGGCGACAACCCAAACAATTAGACGTTGGTTGAAGCAAACCTTCAAAGGAAGTGGCATCGATACATCTACTTATACCGGCTATAGCACGAGACATGCGTCTACTTCAGCGGCTTATCGTAAAAGCCTTAGCATTGATGTTATCAGGAAAACAGCAGGCTAGTCAGAAAAATCCAATGTATTCGCTCGTTTTTATAACCGACTACTACGCGAATCACCTCACGGCTTTGCTGCATCAGTGCTTAATTGCGTACCCTAGGTTTTCTAGCTTAAGAATAATAAATAACTTTAAATCGCATATATTTTGCTTTAAATGTCTACATTTGATCTAGAGGACGTCTAGTACGTCTCGTACGAATAGATCAGTCCCACCCTTACGTCTTCCCATACACCCTTGGCGATTCAAAGTTAAATCATATAAAGCGCAATGAGGAAGTACAAGAGTGCGGACCGCACAACCCCTGGAGACAACGGGAAAAAAAATAGCTTTGAAATATCTGTGGTAAGAGTCGAGCAACTAGCGTTACTACATTTGATCTATTCGGACTAGACGTACTAGCATAATCCCGATTGTACCTCACTTAAGGTAAGTTCTTTTAATCGTTGAATTTTAGAATATTTAATAGCGAGATGATTAAAAATTATTCTAAGAAAATACTTTAGTTTTAAGGCGTATCACATGATGTAGTACTAAATGACATTCAAAACAAAAACATTGTGAAGCTTTAAATTTTAATTATTCTAAACACTTTAAAAATTATATGCTTTCTTATTGGAAACTTTGAAAAATGACAAAACGCTAGAATTATGAAATGAGGAAAATTCTTCTATTCTAACCTTTGTTCTATTCTGAAAGAGTTTGAAAAAAAATTATAAGGAAAAAGGACTAACAATTCATCAGCAGCACAAAGTTGAAAATCCATGGAAAGAACATAATTTGACGGTATGTTGACAAAGTTTGAGTGAAATGAACACATTGTTAATTTTTATACATATTGCATAACATTTTGCATCTTTATTTAACGAAAAATAGACAATTTTATTTAAATCTGCTTGAGACATAAGATTTGTTGATAAATGAAAAAGCCAAAATTATTTGGTATCTTCATTCATTCAATAAATGATATATATTTTTTCAAATCTTGATAAGAAATTTTTCTAGAATGATTATGTAAAAGAAATCGAAACATTACGTTGAAGTAGGGCCTATATTTCCACTCGAGAGATAGCGCCATTTTATATTCGAAAAATCAAAGATTTTTTTCATTTGCAAAACTTTTTTGACAATAAAGTTCCATGAAAAGCTGAAATTTAGGCAAAATGTATTTTTATTGGATGGCGATTTGCAAGAAAAAAATTTCATCAGGATGAATATTTACTAAATCAAAGGGGCGACATTTGGTTCGGGTACCATCGACGTAACCAGTCCCTTGCTCTTTAAATATTGATAGAAAAATCTGTCTTCTACGGGGCAAAATCCGAAAAAATACATTTAATTTTTCGCTTCTTACATTAGTGCCTAATATTTGTTTTATTTAAAAATTATGAGCGCAAATTAACGCACAATGGCGAATGACGCAAGATTATGAAGCTGTATATTTTCTTAATTGTCCAATGAAATAACATTAACATAGGTTTCTGCAGTTATTATAAAAAAATTCTGCTAGATGATTTCTTTTAATTTGATAAAATTGTTTCTTTTGTACAGAGGTTTTTCTTTTGATATGAAGAACAGTACATTTTTACTCAGAAAAATTTTTCTTTAAATCAAGCAAAATTCTTTCATTGATTCATTTCATTCTTTTATTTCTCACAAATGTATTTTTTTATTCAAACAGAATTAACTTAAATCAGAAACTCTATATTTCAAATCAAACCAATTTTATTTGAATCGAACAAATGATATATTTGCTACAGAGTCAAAACTCTTTTTTTAAACTATTTTTTGAGTGCACAAAGTAAAAAAAAGTAGGGTTCTTGTCAGCTTCCGAAATAAATACTAAATTAATTATTGATGTCAAAGAACTTTTCACAAAAATAAATGAATTTTCAACCCAAGCCAAACAAGTGAATCCTTAACTAAATAAATAATCATTTTCTCGTGATATTAAAATAGCTACATTTTTATTTTAAAAAATTATAAAAAATTAATAATCGCCTAAATGATAAATCTTCGACTACGAAAATTAATTCTGGAGCAAATACTTAAATTTTAATCACAAGAAATGAATTTTCAATCAGCGAGATTGAATGTATATATAAAAAAACAATCTCAACAAATAATGGAATGGTTTCATTTTTAGTTTGAACAATAAATTTTCAATAAGAAGAAATATTTCAATTTAAAAAAATTACACTTAAAAAAAATTTCTTTCAGCCATATAGGAGGGTCACAATCAAAGAGGATAAATGTCCAACTAGCATGGAACAGTTAAATTTTCAGTAAAAGAAGTGAACTTAAATTATTAATTATCAACCTGAAAAAATTAATTTTTATCAAAGTTGTTCCACTTTTAACCAATTTCAAGAAATTCAAAATTGTAATATAAAATTGAAATTTGAAGTGTCCCGTTTGAAAAATAAACTAGTTAACAAAAATTTACGCATTTTTTTATGAAATAGAGGATCACAGAATCGAAGATTAACTGTATTTAGATAATGTGCTCATTTATGGTTTTGCTACGTTTTTTGAACAGGTGGCTGACAGTAAAAAAATGCATTTTTAATTGTTTAAAAAAATTACAGCCTCTAAAGAGGTTAATATGGACAAAAGGATTTTACTTCTTGAAATTCTTCTTTCTTCTCCAAACTTATAGACACTCACAAATAGTGTTTATTTATTTTATGGCTAAAGCTAGCGAAGGCCAAACAATTCAGACAGAAGACAAAGATCTTCCAAACTTTATTGTCAGAAACGAAAAAGCGGTAGACTTTCTCTCCTCACCGCCTGAGCTATTGGTACAGTTTGTTTATTGTAAATCAATAAAAATACGCTTTACGCCCTAGCCAATAAAATAATGTTGAATCAATCATATATTCAACCATCCTCAATCCAGATATCAAGCGTATTCTAACATTAGTTTCTCACTTTGGAACAATGTCTTGAAACAATCTTCATAAATTAATTCATCTGGTTAGTCCACTAATACTTTTGTATTCACTATGAGGTCTTCAAAATATCTTTTGTTCAAAATTTCAAAATCGTCTCCTGATTGCGAACATCTTTTGAAAATCCTGGTCAGTTTTGTCAAAAATATAACTTTTTTGTTCCTTGCCCTTTTCTCGTACTGTTGCACCTCAGAATCTATTGGTCAGAAAAGTTCTCAACTTTTAGATGGCCTATATCAAGGTAAGATTTCTCATAATCAAAAAAAATCTTACTATCGAATGAAAACTTATTCTTAATTGTTGTTAAAAAATTAATATTTTGGAAGGAGATTGTCTAAACTGTTTGTTCGTCAATTAAAAACTATGGAGGCCAACCAGTGTCATGATTTTCACTAAACTGTTGCAAAATCTATATCTGATGTTTTTAACCTTCTGATTCATTATACACTCTCTTGCGTTTTTGATCAAATAAAATTAAAAGAATTTTAAAAATCGAAAACAGCAGTCGAACGAAGTGGGGGGTGGGGGTAAAAGAATCGAATTTGTACAGGTATATATTTAATCCATCCTTATGCAGCAAACAAAATAATATGATAATATTATTTAAATTAGGAAATTTTATTTTAATTTAGTAGAAAAATATGTTTATTTAAATATTATTTTTAATATTAAAATTCTATTAAAAATCGTATTCCGATATATAAAATTTTTTGATTTTTAACGCTGAATTTTTCACTCGCTTTTATTTCTCTGATAATAAATTCACTACTTTAGCAAAGGTATATGCCTAATATTATTAAATAATTTTTAAGTTTTAAAGAATTACTCACTGAAAATATAACTATCTGTTACAATTAGCGGCATAATAAAACGTTTATAATTTTTATCTTATTCAATGAAAAAAACGATTGCCAAGGGCGTCTTTAGTTCATCCATTATCTTAGAGGATCGTTGAAAGATTTTTTTAACCAAAAATTCCCTATATTTCTGTTTACAGAATCATCTTTATCCAATTCGTCATCATCAAAGCTACTTAGTCTACAATTACCAGGTAATTCAAAGGCTGAAATAAAATTTACAATAAATATTAGAGAATTTTAACGAAACGTCTAGTTTCTTTCCTGCCTGTTGCTATATGGGCGGATCCACAAATATTTGATAACATCGTGTTTACTTAAAGTAATGTGCGAGACACTAAGTATGGCTATTCAGCATTTTATTGATATTTTCAAGCTTATCTAATGAATGAAATTTTATAAAATTATTTCTTCATTCTTTCATCCTGCGATTCGGTTACGGGAAGAAATAATTTGCTAAATCTACTATTCAACATAGATAATTTAAGCTCTGAACTCATTTTTGTCGTATGTAGTGGGTCCACATTACAACAAAATGTAGCCACGCTCACGATATTCCTTGAAGAAACTAGAATTTCGAATTGTAAAATTGATTAAATTTGAGGAAAAAAGTATTTTTAGGGTTTAAATGAAGTATTCTAAATGATAAACTTAGCTTCTCTATCGAAAATAAACAATCGTTTTTTAAGTTTAGTAGACGATTTCTTGTAATCTGTATTAATACTCACAATAAATTAATAATTTAATTACTATAAATGATTTTTCATAATGTTTTGAATTCAATCATCGCAGCAATGCTTTGCTGGGAAGATATGGCTTGATCATTTTTGCATTACTTCTTGCAGATTTTTTAGTTTTCCTTAAAGAAAAAAATATAACCAAGGGCATCTTTATTTCGAATTTCCTAATTTGGGGCTCAGTGGAAAATTTCGTTAACAAAAAACCCTATATTACTTTTTACGGAAACATCATCATCCAATTCATCCACACACAGGGTAACCCATCTAGGTAATTTAAAAACTTAATGCTGATCTACAAAAAATAGTGGATTCATACTTTTAATTCTATAATATTAAGTTCACTATTTTGGAAAAGATGTATGCCTCATATTAAAAATTTATTTCAAAATTTAAAGGAACATTTACTAGCAATGCGACAAACGGGTACAAAAACGTTCTTCGAACAATTTCTTTCAAATAATCCTTATATTTTTGTTTACAGGATCATTATCATCCAATCCATCACCGGCAAGGGAAACGGGTCTAGGTACTTAAAAAACTTAGATACAATTTCAAATAAATAATAGTAGTAAAATGATAATGATAATAGTAATAGTGATATTAGGAAATTTCTCGTGACTTATATTGATACGCATAATGAATTTTTATTTGATTACTATAAATGATTTTTCATTTGCCTTTTATTTTTTATTAAGATTTTAGGAGTTTTAACTTGAAATTGTTTACTTACGAAAAACGGGTAGAATTTTCGGCAATCTAAAACGATTTTATTTTGTATCTTATTTATAGATAAAAATATTAGCGAGGGAATCTTTATTTCAATTACACAGGCCTGCAAATAATGGGGTCATGTCAGTTGTTGGAAAGTGGAGAGTCATTTCCGAAGTTATTTTTTACGTAGAATCCGAAATCGGGGTGAGAATTGACCCATAATGTAAGGATTTCAAGATAAAAATCTTAAAATCCTGACGTGAGGTGCTAATTCTGTCCCCGGATTCAGATTCTACGTAAAAAATTACTTCGGAAAC
>NC_046659.1:156780869-156786735 GCF_010883055.1 Belonocnema kinseyi
TTTTCCATAATCAATAATCTGGGAGATAAAAATTCATAAATCTTGAAATGCTGCCAACTACCAACTTCACAAGAGAAATGTACTTTTTCTAGTAAAGATTACATCTGATATAATTAGCCAGTCGTAAGGTGAAAATAAAGCTATAAGGTCAGTCCCACCAAACTTCGGTGGATAGAGGGTGAATGTAAGGATAGAACTAAAACAAAAAGAATCATGATTGTTTTATTTTGTGCACTCAGAAGGACACAGGCTTGAAAGAAATTAACGATTTTTTTTACTAAAATCCCCTTATTTATATATTATCTAACTTCATTTAATTTTGTTTCATCTTCGGGAAGCTACACTTGTAAACAGTTGAATTCACACTTATCTAACTCATTAAAGTTGTTTTAAGTCAACTAGAGTTTTGTTTTGAATATCGCAAATGTATGTAGCGTCATAGATATAAGCACTTCTATTTTCGGGATAAAATGCTCTCAAATGGGCGCTTCTGACAAAATTTTTTTTTTGTATTTCAACTTTTTACTGTCGTAATATGTTTTTCAGATGTTAAAAAAAAACAATATCCTAAGTTGCGCAAAATTCAGAGTGTAAAGTGGTCATTTTACAGCAATACAAGGATTTAAATTTATTAAGTATATTTTCTTCAAGGAAAATGTGAGTTAATGTTTCTATTTTGAAATCATCTACGCATCACTCCAAGTATATTTGCCATGCATATTTTATATAAATGTATATGAAATGTAGAAATATTTCAAAAATAGTGCGCGATAAATATTAGGAGATTAATTACGTCCGTAAAACCTAGTGAATTCATTACGGGAACATCAGGACATTTTTTTACATAATTAACTTTGCAAAACTTTATTCCTTTTATGAGTGTTTTTGGAAAAATATGAAGCAATAATCACAAGTTTTGGCGGTAAAGTCCTTATATTTGATAAAGATTACCCTAAACAATTTAGTAGTTATCAATTAGAGGACGAAAAAGAACATTTTCCCATCCAAACATAAAAGTCTTCGGAGTCTACTCGCTTCGGAGGTTACAAAAACGATAGGATATAAGGTTAGGAGGGAGATAAAGAAAAATGCTTTCCAGTGGGTATAAAATTTGGAGACGTCCTTACGACATCGTTACGACATCGTTACGACAACTTTACGACATCCTATGTCCATCTCTTTACGGTTTTTCTGCAATATCTTAAAGACATTGTCAGATCATACGACTCATTTACGATATCGCAAAGACACCTTAACGACATGGGATGTCCTAAAGTTGTTGTAAAGATGTCGTAACGTTGTCGTAAAGACGTCGCCAAATTTTGTGCCCAATAGGTTATATTATGATTGAATGTTATGTAATGAATTACTTTTCACGATGGTAGAACAATGTACAAGTTGTCAAGGCTAGTGAGAAGTGAGGTTTCCGAGACTATTCCGAATTTTTACTCACACTCAATTTTTTAAAAATTGTTTATTTATAACGTGATAATTTGTTATTGATGAATATACTATTGGTAGTATTTTGAAGCTTAGATCCAGATTTTTTAAATTATGTATTATAAAGTACAAATTTTAGTATGCTAAAGTACGTATTACGGCCAATTAGAATGGTTTTGGATTTTACGCAAAACTTGAAGGCATAATATGAGAGTTGTGTAAAGTATGAACTTCATAGGTTGGAAATTTAATATAATGATTTTTTGTTAGTATTTAATCTATATTTCAACATAGCATAGCTGCGATATCAAACAAATGAGTATCATTTACTTAGATATGTCCCAAAGTTTAAAAAATCAGGTTGAAGACACTTGTATCAGGCTTCGAAAATTATGCATTTTTAGTCATATACTTATATATAAAAATTGAAACTGACCGGAAATATTTTTTTCATCTTGGACACACTTTTACATCAGAAGGCACAATTGCAATTATCATAAGTGAGCACCGCAATGCTTTTAGATGATTTAGATTACCACGTAAGCCCTTACTCAAATCAATCACATTGCAAAATAAATTTCACTTCTCAGAATCTGTTTTAAACTGCAAAACATCTATGAGGAAACTATGAGGATGGCCAATTGAAAACTTTTCTCCAAGATTTCGACTAAAGAAATCAGCCACAATACTAGCACGATCGAAACAATGAAATACTTTAAAATCATATTGTTAAAGAACAATATTCAAACTAGGAAATCTAGCGTTTATAAATGCTGTTGTATTCAGAAGTGTAAGACCCTTGTGATCAGTAATTACTTTGAATAAGCAGCCTATTATGTATATGTAAAACTTTGGCTTAAAATATAAAATGACCAAGAGCTCTTTTTCGGTCATTGTATAATTCGTTTCGGCAGCATTCTAGTAGTATCTACTAAAAAGAGAAATAATACCAAGATCGGATGCTTTAGTTTGAAAATTATAATTAGCACCCGGAATAATGTGACTAAGCATTATGATATCGAAATCAATTTCCGAGGAAATTTACGTTTTGTGACAGAAAATAGATTTTTTCGATTTGAATGGAAAATTTTTTTCTTGAAAAACAGTGAAAACTCATTCTATGGTTTCGGAATGATCATAAATTGAACCAGGGCTAGCAATTAAAAAATCATCGAATTACAGAGTCAAGATTCTTTCAAATTGATTACCGAGTGCAAAGTTTGAGGATCTCATGAAATTTGTCCCCACTGGTTTTAAACCGAATGGAATTCTCCAGAATTGGTACATCTTTGAGTCATGCAAAAATTCGGTATATTTTCGTGAACTCTTGTGCAACGGAAGCTGTCAGTATTCCGTTGCTAGGTCAGTTATTGACACATTTCATGAAATTTTTGCATTAAATCATTAATTAAAGGTGGTGCTTATTCATTAGATTCAATAATCTCATTGATAGAACGACCATCGAGGCCTACACAAACTGAATTATCATTTTTAATAAAAATTCTGAGTGGATTGCAATGCGAACTATCTAATCGTTCAATGACTCCAGCTCGCAGAATTTCCTCTATACTTCAAGTGACTAGTTCTCGATATACAAAATGAATAGGATACATTTTTATTACGACTGTTTTATGCGGTTTACCTTAATTTTATATGTGAACGTGTCAGCACTATTAGATGGACTTATTTATTTGATTTTGTACTTACATTTTCTACTCATGAATTAATGATACATTTAGTATTAACCAAACTTAACAATTACTTCTAAAATAATAAATCGATGGAAAAATAGCGATGTTATGCGTCTGACTAAATAGTTAATTATAAATGTAGTAAGATGTAGAAATGAAATACTTCAGACCAAGTAAAAGACCACGATGTTGATGTCAAGAAGATCCTTTATTCCATTATTAAAAATTTGTCGACGTTTCGAGAGTCAATTGCTCTCCTCATCAGGAAAAATCATCAATCCAGTGTCATTAAAAATTATATTAGTCCTTATATTTATAATAAAAAAATCCAAATTGTTGATGGTTATTTCATGTTTTTTAAAGATTCTTATCTAAAACAGTTCTGTAGTGCTGATATTATCATTTTTTATAGTAACATACTTGACATAAAAAAGATCTTTATAAATAATTAAAATTTCAAAAAAGGTTCAACAACACTTTTTAAATTTAAATTTGAAAAGTGTTGTTGAACCTTTTTTGAAATTTTAATTATTTATTACGATCTATTTATGACAAATGTGTCATTATAAAAAATGATAACATCAGCACTACAGAGCTGTTTTAGATGAGAATCTTAAAAAAACATAAATTATCCATCAAGAATTTGGACTTTTTTATTATAAATATAAGGACTTGTATAATTTTTGATGACATTGGATTGATGATTTTTCTTGATGAGGAGAGCAATTGACTCTCGAAACGACGACAAATTTTTAATAATGGGATAGAGGATCTCCTCAACATCAACATCGTGGTCTTTTACTTGGTCTGAAGTATGTCATTTCTACATATTATTACATTTATACTTCGAAAATTGTTATTTGACAGTATTTAATATTGATAGTAGATTAAACATTTTTTGTAAGTGATAAGAGCATGTTTGCGTCATCCAAGAACGCGACTCCTTTTTTCAAACACTCTCATAGGTTAATGAGAGCAAGGATTAGCAATTATGAACAATTATTAGTTGGTTTAAACTAAAGGCTGGTTAAGGAATACACGCAAATAAAACTACTAACAGATAGCGCCTTGACAACCGATGCAAATATTAAATTATTAATTACTAACTTAGTTTTATAATTTTTAAAAAGAAAATATATTCCAACAAAAGGGCCAATCAATGCTACAGTTGAGGATCATGAAAATACATTTTCCGCTTATGTGCAGGTATCTCGGTAAAACATCTGTAGTCCTCATATTGTGCATAAGACCATCCACCCCGTATTATAAGATCCCCGGTACGAAGGTTTTCCTGATGTAATATTATTGGTTGACCGTCGCGGTATACTGTATGAATGAAAAGTTGTATTAAATATTTAATTAAGTAGGTGATTCATGGAATAGATTTATTTTATCATTTGACCAATAGACTATTAAAAATCAGAACTTTTCTATTACCTGGTAGTAAATACTCCAAATCTATTCTGATAAATTCCCCATTTCCAACATATCTTGCAGCAAAATTCCAGTTACGCCAGAGTATATCATATATTTGCAAATGGGCCCTTCTGCATGGAACTCGGTGACCTGATTTAGAAAAAAAATTATTAGCTATTTTAGAAATGAATATGCATTAACTCATAACTGCTAAATTATACTAAATCACGAGTAAACTAAAATTATCCAAAAACTTAAATTTTTAATTTTATTTCTGATTTCCAAAATTTCTTTATTGAATCACATATATTTATATTTCTTAATCTGTAAAACTGTACTTTGAGCAATATTCTGCTTTCAGATGCAAAAGAATGGGAAAGTAAAATCGAACGATATTTTTTTTAGCAGCTTCCAACGAATTTCAAATAAGTTTAGCAAATTTCGAGGGGCTTCCGTGGATTTTATTATTCTCAAAAGGATTAGTTTTCCAAATATTTAAACTAATTAAAATATCTTATCGGTTTCTAGGTTATCAGAAAATATTTCCACATACTTCAAGATTTTTAAACATTTGCAGGGAGTTTTGAAGATTTTAAAACTTCAAACAATTCCACAGACTTCAAGGAATCCTATGAGATTTGAAGCGATTGAAAAAATTCGTTTAGATCTTCATAAAGTATGCCAAAGCTCAATGCAATCTGGCAATTTTTTGGGAAGTTATCGTGTATATTAATACACAACTTACTTGATAAAAGTTCATTTAATTCATTAGATAAGCAGTAACAAGTAATTGAAATGCTAGATAGCCATAATTAGTTTTTTTGCTTCGCTTTAGATAGTATTATTGCCAAAAATTACCTGGATCTGGAACGGGTGATCTTTCTAATAATGGACGGTATGGATCTGTAAAAAGAAATATAGAGATTCTTCTGTTAATGGAATTTTCTAACAAACCCCAAAGCCTAAAGGTCGGAATAAATATGATATCGTTAATGGTTTTTTTCCGTTAATCGTTTTTTTGTTTTGTAAACAAGGTAACAAATGGAAACGTCGTAATTTTCTAATAATTGTACTCGTTTGTTATATTTCTGGTGAATGATTCTTTGAATATACAGATTTTAGATACATATACAGATTTTATGTTAAAGAAATTTTATAATGAATATCAAAGTTAATAACACAGGCCAATATGGTTTTGTTGTTGAAAAGTGGAGGGTCGTTTCCGAAGTAATTTTTTACGTAGAATCTGAATCCGGGGACAGAATTAGCACCTCACGTCAGGATTTTAAGATTTTTATCTTGAAATCCTTACATTATGG
>NC_046659.1:156786835-156799831 GCF_010883055.1 Belonocnema kinseyi
AACGCGAGGGTACGAAAAGTGCACCAGATTATTTTAGGGATCCAAACACAAATACTCAGGGAGACAGGTTTATTAGCTTATGATTAAAAAAGGGTTTATTCAGTAAAAATACTTGGTTTAAGCATAAACCGATCCACGTGTACACCTTGTGTAGAGGAGATGGTCACGGTTTAATTGACTTTATTGTTCCGGATAAAAGACTGAGAGAGCTAGTAAAACAAAAACCGGAAGCGAAAATAGGTCTTCAGAATAGGATATATGAACTCATATGTGGGGCTGCTTAGAAGGCGATGATAGGCAACAAAAATATAAATAATGCATAGACTCTGCTTAAGGATATTATTGTTAGAAGTGCGAATGGAGTGTGTGGTACTGCGCTGCTACAAAGAATATCTGGTGATGCGTGGTGAGATTATGAACTTCGCGTAGCCATTAATGAAAAGAAACGAGAGTATCTAAAAAGGTTGAATATTGCAGGTATTAGCGAAGACGAGAGAAACATAGTTGAAAATGACTTTGGAGACAAAAACAGTAATATTATGAAAGTAACTGAAGAAAGTAAGAGTAAGCTTAAATTGGAAAACAAAAGTTGATCCAAATTGATCATTCGCGAAGCAGACATTTAGATTGAGAAGTAAGTTTTAGGAAGTCCTGAAAGAGTACGGAGTAAATGGATGGCTTTTGAAACCAACAAGAAAATGTATGCAGGCATGGGTTAGCGTTTTAAGATTATAGGGGTTTATTTAAGAAAATTGGTCTTAAAATTAACGCCAATGAAAAAAACATTATAGTGTCTGAAGCAAAGGGCAAAACCAATGTGGAACATTGTTTTCGATGATAAGAAAATATAACACCTGTTGATGAGAATATGTATCTTGGTAGTTTATTTTCTGCTGACGTAAATATCCTTGGAGAAATCTAAATGATTTATACTTTGCGCAGTAAATTATATTTTATTTCACGAGATTTTTTACAAATTTCAGAAATTTAAGTAGAGAAAAATATTCTTCAGATTGTCATATGGAATAAAATAAAAGTTCAGGGCACTTTAGAGATATAAAGGAAAATAAAAAATTTTTGTTGTGTAGGGTATATTTGTTTAGAATCGATATTTTTCTCCACATTCAAGATTGTAAATGGTTTAAAATAAAGTGTTTCTTTGTTGTTTTTGTAATTTTAGCAACACATTTTTTAATTTTTGTATGATTCACTTTAATGATGATTTTATTAATTTTTTAAATATCTGTCATTTGGAAAAGCACTTCTAAATACATAACAAGTAGAGTCTGTCCCTGAATACTAGTCTTATTAAGATAACTGCTAATGCAACGATCTTATTGCGATCAGCACACATAAAATGCCTCCTTAACCCTTGAACGTCGACTGTTTTATTTTTCTTTAGGCTTACTTATTTTTATTTTATTTTTAGTCTCTTTACATCCTTTAGAATCCCTTGAAATACACTGATATATTTAAAAATCTTCGAGATTCCACTAATTTTTTATGAAATCTGAAGAATAGGCTTAAAGTCCATGGAAATACGCTCTGAATGGAATTAAATTCAATTCAAGATATTGTAAAATTGACATTCCTAGAATCACGCGGTTACAAGTTAAAAACTTCTAACTTGTAATTTTTAAAATAAAGATATTCTAAAAATGATCGAAATTTACAAAAATATGGTTTTATTTGAAATCATTTAATTTACAAAAGGCTTTAATCTAAAATTATTATATTTCGAACTTCGACAACTCATGATAATATTATCTACTGGGCGAAATTCGAAAAAAATACAATTTATTTTTCGCTTTCGTATATTTATCACAGTCGGTGAATGACGCATTCTTCGTTGAAATTTCGATTATACTCGTAAACAGTTTTTATCATTAGTCACCAATCTCCTTTTAAGTATTCATGTAATAAGTCCACATTTAAACAGAATGACGTAATTTTGATTTTATGAGTTAAAAATTGTTTAAAAAAATTTACTGGTCTAATGGAATAACTTCAGCGTCGTCTTTCGAACAGCTATTAAAAAAAATCATTTACTGCTGGATTATTTCCTTTCACATAAATCTAAAGAATAGTATACGTTAACTCAGAAAAATATTTCTTTAAATCAAACTCATTCTTTCTTTGACACAGGATCAAAAAATAATCTTTATTAACTTTTAAAAAAAGCTATTTGATTTAGAAATGTTATTTTTAAATCTATCCAACTTTAGTTTAATTTTAAAAAATGCTTTCTTTGTTTCAGGGTATAAAAGAATAATATTATGCCTTTTTTCTGGATTCAGAAATGTGAAAATGTAAGCTTTTCGGCAATTTTTTACCTGAATACCAAATTAATTATTAATTACGATTTTATTGGTTTAAATCAGGACCGCTGAAACTATTTATACCAAAAATTCGACTTTTTTCTCAGTTTTCTGGTGGAGATAGTACGGGTTCCAAAAAAACTTTTTACAAAATTTGATTATGCAATTATTTTTGCAATAAATATAGAACAAGTTTTATGGGTTAGTGAAAAATGTGTGAAAAAAATACGAATTTGAAACAAGTTATTTGAATCCTCAAATAAAACAGACTAATTTTGGGATTAAAAAAAAAAAATTTTAAAAGCAATTGAGTTTTTAACCAAGAAATATTTTTCGGAGGATAAAGATACAAATTTTAATCCAAAATATGTAATTTTTATAACAAACATACAAATTTTGAACAAAAAAAATATTTGGTTTAACGCTAAACTTTTTTTAAATATTCTTTCTTTCTTCGATAGAGTTTTACAATTTTAGTTAGAAGATTATATTTTTGTATTGAAAATTAAAGTGCTTTTTGGAAAATTTCTTTTTTTGGTTTTAAAATTGAATAAGTTGGTGAAACAGTAAATTATAAGCTTGAAAATGGACTTTTTGACTACAAAATACAATGAATTGAGTGAAAATTGATTTTTCATGTTAAAAATTGCTCTTTTTCGCATATTATTATTTTGTTGATGAACATTTTTTTTTTTTAAATGTAACTATCGCCTTAAACATTTATCTTTTTCTCATTACAAAATTAATTTTTTTATTAAAAATCTCACTGATCCATTTTTGGTTCAAAATTTATTTGTTATAACGTAAAAAATTTACGATTTGGTAGAAAATTCATATCTTTTGTCGAAAATTCCTCTTTTTGGTTGAGATTTCAATTAATGAGTTTCACATTATTATTTTGTTGGCTGAATTCAACTTGTTAAAAACTAGTTTTTGTTTTTTAAAAATTGATAATTTAGACTGAAATTTTGGCGATTGCATTTTTAGTTGAAAAAATATCCTTTTCAGTTGAAAATTTACTTGTGTCGCTTCAAAATCACCTTCATTGATTTTAGTTTAACTGCTTGAAAATTTGCCTCCTAGTAAAAATTCATCTTTCTTGTTAAAAATGAAATTTGTCGTTTAATTTTAAGCTGTTTGGGTTGATTGTTTGAAAAAATGATATTGTCGACAGAGATAAGGTTCGATAAAACAATCTGTTTTGCTGAAATACTTATTCCATTCGATGGAGATAGTTTTTTATCAAAGTATCATTGTTGATCCAACCTTGTCTTTACCCAGGCGTCATTTGTTTTTAAAAATTTGTTTAAATATCCAATTTGCGGTAAAACCGATAACACAGTCTGTTTTTCTATAGGATGAGCATACACAAATAAACTTTTTCTTTGTGTGGTTAAGGCTGTAGATAATAAGATAATGGCTAGTATATATAAAAGTAGAAAATTTTCAAGATCCATTCAGTTATATTTCAAGTCCTTCTTCAAAAATAGTTTATCAATCTCTACATTAAAATGGAGATATCCGTCTTGATGCTGCTCTTCGCGTTGGTGCTGTTTTTTGATTCCGTTCGTAAGTAGAATATAACATATTACTGAATCGATTATACATTAAGACATCTTTAATGTAGATATCAATTATATTTTTAAATTGGTTACTCACTTTAGAGCAATGGAAATATAAGTTATTAGAATCGTGTATAGTTTCATCTTGGTGCTTAATGATTCCATTGCCAAATTAAAGGTCATATTAATTGTTATAAGATGATTTCTTATAAAACTAATTTCGGCAAATTAAAACATTTATACTTTGTGTGTTATTCAAAGAAAAACTATTAACAATGGCATCTTTAATTCACCTTTCAGATGTTGGGATAATTAAAAAATTTCTTTAACAAAAAATCCCTACATTTCTTTCTACAGAATCATCACACAATCCGTCATCAGCAGGAGGTAATTTAAAGACTTAAATACAATTTAAAGCAAACATTAGAGAATTTTAGCGAACCATCTAGTTTCGTTCCCATGCATGGAGTGCCATAAGAGCGGATCCAGAGGTATTTGTGAACATCATGTTTACTCAAAGTAAAGTTGGAGTGACTAAGTATGGCTAGTCAGCATTTTATGTGTTTTTGTATGCTTATCTAATGAATGAAATGAACTTTTATAAAATAATTGATTCAGTAATTTAATTGGAGATTTGGTTAAGAAAAAAATTAAATGGTTGAATCCACTATTGAATATTCATAATTCAAGCTCTGGACACTGTTTTTTAGTATTTAGTAATTTATACATATTACAACGTAAAATAGCCGCGTTTTGGAATTTTCTGATATAAGTAAAAATTGTAATTTGTGTTGATATGCATAATGAACTATAAATTATTTTTCATTATGTTTTTATTTTTTATTAATATTTTGGGATTTTTATCTGGGAATGGTTTATTTACGACAAACGAGGAGAATTTTCGGCAATTTAAAACGTTTAAATTTTGTATCTCATTTATGGAAAAAATATTAGCGAGGGAAACTTTATTTCAACCATTAACTTTGGTATTCATTGAAAAATTCCTTTAACATAAAATCTGTATATTTTGGTTTACAGGATCGTCTTCACGCAATCAGTCACCGTCAAGGGGAATTGATCTAGGTAATTTAAAAACTTAAATAACATTTGAAATGAATAATAGATTACACTTTCAATTCTTTAATATTAGGTATATTTGGTATTTTGTTTGGAAAAAGCGATTAACGCGATTATATTTATTCCGACCCTCTGACTTTGAGATTTGTTGAGAAATTCCATCAACAAAAAATCCATATATTACTTTTTACAGAAACATCATTATCCAATCTATCAATAACAAGGGCAACCAGTCTAGGTAATTTAATTTTTTCTCAAAGTGAAGTCCAAAAAACTAATTTACTAATTTATACTAATTTATTAATAATATACTAATATACTAATTTATTTTAGATAATGCATTTTTTTATCTTTAAAATATTTTCTTTTCATCAGGTAACCGAGTTCCACCCAGGAGAGCCACTTTGGAAATAGATGATGTACTCTTACGTAACTTGAATTTTGCTGCACGATATGTTGGAAATGGGGAATTTATTAGAATAGATTTGGATTTTTTAGAACCCGGTACTAGAAAATTTCTGATTTTTTTCAAATACTCCATTAGAGAAATGCTAAAATATAATTATTCCATTAATCGAACACTTAATTACTAATTCAATACTACTGTTTCATTAATGCAGTGTACGAGGATGGTCACCCAATCAGAATACATCGGGAAAACCTACGTACTGGTGATCTAATACTACGGAATGGATGGTCGTATGCAAAATATGAGAACTATAGATATTTTATGGAAATACCTAGACATAAGCGGAGATTTATTTTATATGATCCTCCACTTCCGCATTGATTGGCCTTTTCCTTTTGTATATAATTGTATCTCAAATATTTAAAAATAAAATTACTGAAAAATAGTATGATATAAGATTTAATGCTTTCACGATGATTCTTTATGATCAAAATAGATATTTCGGGTTTTTTCTTCAAGGCTAACCTGAAACTGTGATATCAGGTTTTTCTGGTCCTATGTATAATCTCTGCGATGCCAATGATTGTCCAGTATGCCCCACCGTGTACTCTGTTCGAATCTGATTCACCAATCAAATTTCTTTTATTTTTTTAATACGGGAAGACGGAAGGCCAAATCGGATTGGTATTATATACATTGTCCCCATTGATGTTATTAAGGTGTTTTAAGATATAGATTGCTTCTCTATGTTTTTTGGAAAGATATTGTGTGTATTTGCAATGAAGGTTATTTTATCAAATAAAATATTATGTCCCGTTCCGATATAATACTCAGCTAGTGATATATTGGCAGATCCAAATGCATTGGTTAACATAATTTTTTCTGAAAGTAAAGTCCAAAAAACCTATTTACTAATTTATACTAATTTAATAATAATATAATAATATACTCATTTTTTCATCCTGATGCTTATCTGATGAATGAAATAAACATTTACCAAAAAGTTTTTGTTTTAATTTCTCTTGCAATACGACAGAGGTTTTACAAGTTCGGCTTCAACAGGGAGGCAGGAAAAAATAATCTGATTTTTTATAGTTTAAAAAAATGACAGGCTTGATAGTGATAAGGTTTGGTAAAAAAATCTATTTTGCTTGTGGGTCGACTCGAATAGGCTCGATGAGCATAGTTTTTAATCAAAGTATTGTTGTTGATCCAGCACCGAACTACCTCAATTGGAAGATGTGATCAACTACTTGTCGGGTTTTTGGGGAAGAATGAACAGATGTAATTTGCACACTGCGCGGTTCAAACTGGAGGAAGCAAGGGAAAGCAATAGCCCTGAAATTCAACTGGCAAACATCACAGCTTCAGATGTTTCAGCGGTCTTGAAAAGGGCAAGTAACTGAAAAGCTCCAGGTCCGGACATGGTGCATAACATCTCGAATAAGTACCTGACGAGTGTGCATCTTGCGTTGGCAAGGTGTTTTCAGAAGATAATTGAACACCCAGATCTAATTCCAGGTTGTATAGTTGCGAGACTATTTCAACAGCAAACGAAATGTTGCGCTTTACACTACCATCTGTCAAGCGGATCTTGATTACAAACCCTTAAATTTGTCCTCAGATAGGGCCTTAAACATCAGGACAGAAACCATAGAGACATTAGGAATATAATGAAGGCAAAAAGCCATCCATGGCGAGCATCCCAACACGTTAGATCAAAATGAAGTGGATAGTGAAGCATCTAATATTTGGCTAAGAAAGAGTGTTCTGTATCCAAGGATGGAAGGATTTGTCATTGCAATACAGGACAAGGTTGTCAGCACCAGGAATTACCGCAAACACGTATTACATCAAGACGTGGTTGACCGGTGTCGATTATGTGGAGATACCAACGAATCCATCGAGCACATTGTTGATGGCTGTCGCTTAATGGCTCGGAGAGAATATACGCATAAACATAATGATGCAGCGGGCATTATACATCAACAACTTGCACTAAACCTATATCTCTTAAAAGAATGGATTCCCTTCTATAGATGAATTCCAATGCCCGTTTTAGAAAGGGATGATTACATCTTATATTGGGATGCTACTATCCAAACGGATCATTACATCCGGGCCAATGAATTTGACATCGTGATGAAAGAAAAAAAAAGGTGGAAGAGTCAACATCATCGACATTGCTTGTCCGTTTAACCGAAATTTGCAGTCACCCTTTACAACCAAGATCCACATATATAGCGAGTTAAAGCATTAGGTAAAGATCATATGGCTGCTGCTAATAGCATCTCAGAAGGTGGTTTTATTAAAGAACTGTCCAATTTCAAGAAACTTTTGTGACCATCAGGAAGTGAATGACTAAAACTCGTGGAGTGGCAGATGGTAGCTCTAAGAAAGCAACTTGAGTTGACTATTGTCACATCCAACGCTCGTGACCGCTCGTAATTGTAATTGTATTCTAATTGTATCCGTAGCAGGTCACAGGTGCATATATGCTTTCTACTATCAGCTACGATTCAGTTCCAGTTAGGTATATGAATATATGACTGGGCTAAATGTAGACATGATTTTGATATTAATTTAAAATTGCAACTATATGAATAGGATTGATTGACCAGCTGGAGTTTGCTGTAACTACAGGGAATAACATATGTTAATCTGATAATAATGAATGTCCTCTACGTATTCGAAAGTCAGACAAGGAAGCTTGTCAATAGAATCATAAACTTCAGCCCTTTAAAAAAACTATGAAAGTATTCAATAGAATGAGGAAAACTGGAAAATGGAATTTATATGAGGTTAATTAGAGAATTGATTTTGCTGACGTATTCTCATGAACCCTAATTCCTATGGCCAGGAAATTACATGTTGTTGCGGGTCCAAAATAGGCCAAATCAACATTTTGGGCTTGCATAGGCGCAATTAAAAAAACCAGAGAACTCAAACTCAAAATAATCTACCTTATTGATCTAGGTGCCAAGAAACAGTTGCGTCAGTGCCAGGAAACAGCTGCAGGCCCTGCAAAAGGTATTTTGTCTGGAAATTATCAGATGAATGAAAATAAACCATGACATCGGCATTAGAGTCCATCTTAGTTATGCCATTCGGGCACGTTTTAATAAGCAGAGGGTTGCAACGGAGACATACAGACTATCCCTGAGTAAGAATAATCGAAATTCCACTCTTCTTAATTTCAGGATTAAAGAAGAAACATATTTTCGGTTGATGAAATCCTTTGCTTGCACTCTAATAGCGTGATGAAGAAATGCTCGTTTATGAAGCCCTTCAATTTGATCTTTCCGGAAACGAAAAACTGGCATAATAAAGAGAGAAGAAGCAATTTATACAGAACGGGAGGTTTCGTCTGGTATACAGGCTGTTCTAAATATTCCTTCGGCTCTGAAGTTGGTTCATCTAACGTGGTTTCATCAAACAGCACATTTATTTTAACTTAATTTGAGTTCTTGTACACGAGAATTATAAAGATATCGGAAAATCAGATATGCTTGCAAGAAAACGGGACTACAAAAGCCCTCAAAGGACCTGAACAATACTGAGGAGCATAGCATGCTCGACAAAAGATCTAACAAGATCTATGATTTAGATTTTCCTGATTTTTATTTTTACGCGGGCTCTTCGAGACTTATAGTGTGCCTAATTGTCAAACGTATTGCCGAATCACTAGAATCGACAAGATTATAGGGAAGTTTCATGTGCCTTTACTTGAGCACAAACATACAAAAATATGAGAATATTGAAAATTTACAACTGCTGACAGCTGACTTGTATAATTTTATGTTATTGGATGTGTCGTTTGTTTAATTTTCAGATTTGGTTTCGTTTTCCAGGTATTTATCCACTTTAAAGATTGGATATCTACATGAAAATCAGAAGAACATGGCTCACGGTTTATTTTTTTAATTCTTTAACTTTTTTAAAGGTTAAGTGCCGCAAGGCTTGAGATGTCACTTTACATAATTTATTTAGTTAAAGAGTGGAAGACGAATGATATGTGCTTCGTATTTTCCCTGATTTGACGCAGATCTAATGTGATCTAATGATAGGAAGCAGCGCCTTAAGTTTTTTCGCTGGAAACGCTAAATTTGTGTAGTTGAAGTGTGCTTGCAATCTTCTGCAAATAATTTTCTAATAAATTCTAAAGTGGCCATTGATAATTGTCTCGCCATACATAGTAAAGTTCGATTCAAACAGGTGTACCTCACCCCAAATTCAGATGCCACAATTATTGCATCAACATTTAAATTGTAAGTGAAGAATTCGAAGGATATTTAAAAAGGATAATAGCCTTTAATTGTTTCTAAGGAGATTTTACTAGTTCAGCTTCAATGGGGGCGGTGAAGAAAAAATAATAATGTGATTTTTGTATTGTTTGAAAAAATTACAGCTTCCACAGTTATAGGGTGCAATATAAAAATCTGTCTTGCTAAAATTCTTATTCAAATAGTAAGCATATGTTGAAAGAGTTTGTCATACGATTGACATACTTTTCAATCAAATTATCTTTGTTGGTCCAACTTTATTGTTACCGAAACACATATAAAGTTTGTTTAATGTATAGAAATAAAAATACACTTTACACCCCATCCAATCAGAGGCCTACGCGTGGATGAAAATTTTTGGAAAGAATAAGATAATGGCTAGTATATATACTCGAAAAACTTTTCAACATCTATATAGTTATATTTCTAGAAATTCTTTAACAAGCGTTTCTCAGTCTCTACATTAAAATGGATATATCCGTCTTTATGCAGCTCTTCGCGTTGGTGGTGTTTCTTAATTCAGTTCGTAAGTAGAACATGAAATATTAGCAAATCAATCGTATCTTAAAACATCTTCCATTCAAGTATCAATTATATTCTAACATTTTATCTCTTACTTTAAAACAATTCATACAAAAGTTATCGTATATCAATTTATCTCGCTGCGTAATTATTCAATTACCAAATTACGGGTAATATTGATTGTTATGAAATAGTCTTAATTGAAACATCTTAAGTTAACTGTTGCAACCATTAATTGTTAGTCCACTAACATTGATCAAAATGTTGATTATCTTTTCAAAATCCTGTTCACTTTTCTCAAAAATGTCCCTTTTTTTCTTCTTGCATTGTTTTCGTATATCTATACCTCAGATTCTATTACTAAATTTTTAAACTTTAACAGTACGTATTTTGAGGAAAGAATTTTCAAAACAAGAAGAAATCTTTCGATAAAATGAAAGCTTTTTTATTTAAATTTTTGTTAAAAAATTTATACTTTTGAAAGGATATCGTCTAAACGTTCCATCTGTTAATGAAAAACAATGCAGGCTAACCATTGTTATGATTTTCCCTAAAAGGGTTATAAAATCTATACCTAATTTTAAAAACATTCTTGTGAAATTTATAGTTTCGTACTTGATTGTTTATACAAATATAAAAGAGTGAATCCCTCAATGACCTTGAAAATTGGTAAAGATCAAAAAAGGAATTCTATTAATGGCCAAAACAAAATAGAGTAAACATGGTCTGTCTCCCAGACCCAGAAAAAGATTTTTTGGTGTGTTTGTGTAAATAATTTTAAAATTTTAAGGAATTGCTCACTGGAAATACGCTTAACTAGTAAATTTTTCATCAAATTATAAGGTTCTTAATTTTTATATTATTAACAGAAAAAACACTTAACAAGAGCATTTTTATTTTATCCATTTAACTTAGGGTTCGTTGAAAAAAACTTTTAACAAAAATCGCTATATTTCTGTTTACAGAATCATCATCCGATTCGTCATCATCAAGGCCACGAGGTTTACGAGTTCCAGGTAATATAAAGAATAAAATAAAATCTAAAACAATATTGAAGAGGTTGACCAAGAAATCTATTTCCTGTCCTACATGGAGTACTATATATGCGAATCCATAGGTGTTTGATAACATAATTGCTACTTAAAATAAATTGCGAGAGAATAAGTATGGCTATCTAGTAGTTTATTGGTATTTTGATGCTTATCTGATAAATGAAATAAACTTTTATAAAATAATTGAATTATAAACTTATTTTGCGATTCGTTTACAGTTATTGTTCAAAAAATAAACAATTATCCCTTAATTTTAAGTAGACAATTTCTTGCAATTGTTCATTTAAAAATTCTAATCGTAAAGAAAAAAATATTTTAATATAAGGTGCTCGATAAAATGTAATGGTAGGATCTATGTTGCTAAATAAATCAATAAGGATATTTAAGTTATCTGCTTAGTGCCTCTAAATAACTAATTCAATGAGTAGCAAAGCAATACTCGGGAAACATGATTTATTTTTTTTATTACTTTTTGCAGATTTTTAAAATTCATTTTAAAAAAATATATTAACAAGTGCATATTCAATTCGACTTTCCAGCTTCAGGGTTCATTGGAAAACTCTTTTTAAAAAATCCCCGTATATCTTTTCACAGAATCATCATTATCCAATCCATCAACACTTAGGGTAACCTATTTAGGTAATTTAAAAATCCGATGCCAATAGAGAACAAATAAAAAATTCCTACATTTAATTCTATAACATTAAGTTCATTATTTGAGCAAAAATGTATTCCTAATAGTTATTATTTATTTAAAAATTTCAAATATTTACTTTCTAGAAATATGACAACTGGGTACAATTTTCGGCTAATTGAAACATAAGAAAATTTTTTTTTTTATACACAGAAAACGGTTAGCGATGGCATTCTTATTTTGACCATTAACTTTGGTATTCAAACAAAAAATTCGTTCACAAAAAGTCTGTATATTTTTCTTTGCAGGATCATCATCAGCAAATTCACCTCCGTCAACGGAAACTGAGCTAGGTAATTCAAAAATTTGATTACTTATGACAGATATTTTTACCGCTTATAACTCGGCTGATGTAACTGACCTTCTATAATATTAGGTTCACTATTTATGCAAAAGGTATGCCTAACATTCATAATTTATACAGAATTTTAAAGAACTATTCACCAAAAAAATGACAAAGGGGTAAAATTTTTAGAAGAACAAAACATTTATATTTCTTTTTTCAGAATCATCAGTATCCGATTTATCAATATCAGAGGAAACCCATGCAGGTAAATTATACACTAAAATACTATCTAAAATAAATAGGATTAGAGTGCTATATAGGTGTATCCAGAAGCATTTTATAAAATAGTCTTGACTTAAATGAAGGTAAAAAAAACTTACTATGGCTATCTAACATTTTTTAATGGTATTTTTATGGTTATTTCAGTAATGAAATAAACTTTTATCAAATAATTTTTGTATTAATTTATGTTGTGTCTACCATTTAACATGTTTCATTTAAGCTAAGAACGCATTTTTCTGGTATATAGTAAATTTTACAGCTTTGAAATAACCGCTTTTCCGATTTTTCTTTTCTAAGTTTAAATGCAGAGCAGTAAAATTGATTAAACTTCAGAAAAAGGATTTTTTAGAGTTACAATGAAACAGCTTAAATGATAGATTTATTGGATTTTCAAAAAACGTGCAATTGTCCTTGAATTTTATTTAGAATATTTCTTGAAATTTGAATTAATCATTATAATAATTCTTTATTCGAATACGACGAATTAAACAATTTTTAAAATTTTATTTTC
>NC_046659.1:156799931-156802544 GCF_010883055.1 Belonocnema kinseyi
CTTGAATTTTATTTAGAATATTTCTTGAAATTTGAATTAATCATTATAATAATTCTTTATTCGAATACGACGAATTAAACAATTTTTAAAATTTTATTTTCCGTTTTTGAATGAAAAATCATTTGTTTCTAGGTTTATCTCTTTTTTTAGAAGCATCACTTTTGACATTACCACCCTAATAAAAAGTTATTAGTTTTATGTAAAATTTTACTTATTTGGTTTTTATTAAATCGTACCCAGTCTCCACTTGAATAATCGCTTGAAATCCTTAAAAATTCAAATATTTGAAAAACTCCTTAAACCCTATTCAGAGTTTGAAAGCTCCTAAACAAATCATTCGATTTTTCTATTTCTTTCTTTTGCATTACCTGTTTAATATTTCAACATTCTTTACTTTTAGACTGATTTTCTTATATTCATTTTACAAGCAATTTTTCTAAAATCGCAAAAATATTATAAGAAAATCATTACAGGAATATCATGATGGGTCCTCACCAAATTTTCTGTAATATTTTTTCTTAAGGGGGTATTAAAAGGTAATGTAGAATATTTCTCAGAATACTGCCTTATAGGTAGAGACATTTTTGAAAGGATTGAGATTCGACAGTATATTAATTTTTTTGCAGCAATATAGAATGTTTGGAATTCAGAAATAAAACTTCATGTCTTTCATGATTTGAGTAGAATCGTAGTTTAGCATGAGTTAGCAGTTATGAGATAATTCATTTTTTATATTTATAATAGTCATTGATTCTATTTTTTCTTCTTGATCAGGTTTACGAGTACCACCCAGGCGAGCCACATTGCGAATAAATGACTTACTCCTGCGTAATTGGTCTTTTGCTGCACGATATGTCGGAAATGGGGTGTTTGTTAAGTTAGATTCAGATCTTTCACGCCCGGGTAATAGAAAATTTCTAATTTTTCTAACTTTCCATTAGTGAAACGCTAAAGTGTGACTATTCCATGAGTCAGCTAACTAATTACTAATTCAGTACAATTTTTCTTTATTTCAGAATACTTCAACGGTCATCCAATAAGAATAAATCGAGAAGACCTTCGCACTGGTGATCTGATACTACGGAATGGATGGTCGTATGCAAAATATGAGAACTATAGATGTTTTACCGAGATACCAATACATAAGCGGAAATATATTTTCTACTATGCTCCTATCTAACGACTAACTTAGATCCCGATTTAGCACAACACTGTCATCATGATTATGAAAAAGGAACATTACAAATGCATTTGGACTTTTCCTTAGAACATCCTTTTCTTAATATTTTAAAATACAAAATACTATTAAATAATACAATATTGTTATTGGTTTTCAAAATACTATTTATAGGTAGTTATATTTCCTGGTATATAAATAAGAGTATAGAATTGAGTCAAATTATTCATTGAAAAGAAGATATTTATTATATTCATTTCACAGATTCTTTAAAATCCAAATCAGTTGAATATATTCTTTTGAAAAAAAAATTGGAATATAGAGTGAACCGCTTTAGCGATTCTTAGCTCTTGTAATATTAATTAATTAATTAATTAGTTATTGCAACTGATGAAAGTCGTATTTGTATCTTTTCAGAAATTAATGTGCTCTTGATAAAAATAGTCGAAAAAATGTTTAAGAATAATTTATGATAAATCTCTTGACGCTTCTATTAAAGAAATAAAAGATGAAATCATTACCAACGCCAAGCGCATTTCTGTGCTACAAGAAACAATAGCATCAAACGTCAATAAAATTATGGATCCGTCTGAAAATATGCACGAGAGACGATTGACTCTCGAATCTGAAGTCGAAGCCTTAACTTGAAATACAGTAATTTAGAGCAAGCTGCTCTCTACCACAAGTTAGAGCTCCATGATTTTCCGGTGAAGGAGGGGGAAGACCTTTCAGATACGATATGCCTTGGGGGTGTACCCCTCACTAAGGAGAATCGGTCAATTTTTGATATTCTTAGATCTGGAAATTACACTGATTCACGCCCTTCGCTTCCACCTATCATAATAGCCACGTTTAACTCACAAGCTACATGTGGGAACTTAATTAATTTAGGTCAAAGAAAGCGCGGTCTTTCGACGATACTTATCGGTTTGAGTGAAGATCAAGGACTGTATATAAGAGAGTCGCTCACTAAGTCTAACTGGTAGATTTACAGCAATGCATTGGAACTAATAAGAAACAGAAAAATAAAATACCTATGGATTGTGGGAGAGAAAGATTTTTTGCCGCAAATCTGATGGTGTGCCGAGATTTTTCCTTGTCCACGTTCGGGATTTGGATGCTCTTCGATAATCTCGACGTAAGCAGAAAATATGCCCTATAGATATCCTGGAGTATATGATTTGCAGTAATTATACATTACATACCGATTGTTATGTACATTATTTATTTTTGTACTTAAAATATTCTATAATGTTTTCTTGCTGTCATTAGAATATTTTATTTTTGTTTTTCTCTTGATTCTGATATTATGCTTATTATGTGTATTAAAGCAGTTTGCTGAAAGATTACTACGTTACTATCGGAAAAAATGTTAGCTTCTGCTCTATTATTCTTGCTTAGGCATACTTCTTATTTACATCTTTTAGTATTTTTTT
>NC_046659.1:156802644-156807332 GCF_010883055.1 Belonocnema kinseyi
TAATTCTTGTAAGACTTGATTGCCTCTCTTAATATATATTATGCTAATGCTAAATCCCTGCCTGCTCATTTTGATGAATTTGCTGATTATTTCGGTCAGAGATCGTTTCATATTATAGCTGTTTCTGAGATTTGGCTCAACCCTCAATTTGATTCGTCAAATATTAGCCTTAATAATTATTTACTTTTCAGAAAAGATCGGGAGTCTCGCGAAGGTGGTGGGGTTTGCGTGTATGTCCATAATGATTTAAAGGATAGGATATTACACGTCAGTACTGAAACTGCTGTGCCGGCTACCGAATTTTTATTGATTGAAGTCTTTTAATCTCGTGAACGCATATTTTTTGGGGTTTTTGATTACACGCTTAATTATAGTGATTTTATAATGACAGGAGATTTTAATACGAAATTAAATATTCGCTCCAACCAATCCAATTACCTCACGTCTTTGATAAATTTAACTGGTTTATCTATAGTTTCACATCAATCTACGCACCACTCTGGAACGTCTAGTACACAAATTGACCTTATGGCTGTGGAAGATCTAAATAAAGTACAAAGTAACTCTCAACATCCAGTTCCCTTCTTGTCCAATCATGATCTTATTCAAATATATTACAATTTTAATTCAAGCACAAATCTTGTCCCGTGTTTTAAAAAATTCATAAACCTTAGTAAAGTTGATGAGAATAGATTGTTTACTCTGCTCTCTGTAGCTGACTGAATATAACTATAATACAATTGTAAACAAGAGTAGGGATGCAAATATCTGGAAGGTCCTTCGGCGGCTAGGAATTATTCCCCCTCAGAGTAAAACCTTTGATCAGAACTACCCGGTAAATGATTGTATGAAACATTTTTTGATTGAGCCTCCAGCAATTGATACTACTCTCTTATCCAGTGAATTACCTCCCTTTAATGATGCTAACTTTTATTTCTCTTATATCAGGGCAGACTCTGCTTCCAGTAATTGCCAAGATAACCTCAGGGGCTATCGGCATTGATGGTATCTCGATTAAAATGTTTAAACTTTCTCTCCGCGTGATTATTCCTCGTCTACTTGATATTTACAATTGCACTCTACAGCTTGGGATTTTCCCCAATAGTTGGAAGCAAGCGCTGATTCGCCCTATACCTGAGTTCACTCATCATTCAACTCTTATAGATTTTTGTCCTATCTCTATCCTTAGTGCATTAGTAAATCCTCCTAAGAAAATTAGTGGATAACCAGCTATCTGAATATTTAGGTGAGCATAAGCTGCTTGATCCTTTTCACTCTGGATTTCAAAGGGAGCACAGAACCATCACTACTTTCCTCGAATTTAGTGCTGATTTAAAAGCTGCAATAGTTAAAGATCAAGTAACGATTGTTGTACTTTTTTATATTTGCAAAGCGTTTGAGCTGCTAAACCATGGCCTTTATTAAAAAAATTAAAAAACCTCAATATCTCTAACAGTGCCATTGATTGATGCAAAACTTACTCAAGTAATCGCTTACAATGCATAGAGAACAGCGATAGTCTTCGCTCTGACTGAATTGAGGTGATGAGTGGAGTTTACCTATGTACTTAAACGGTTTTGCCATTGATTTCCCTGATTCTGTCAATGATCTTAGTTTAATATTCAGCAGGACTCTTTCTTGGAAAGAGCATGTTAAACTAATATCACGCAAAACCTTTAGAACTTTACATCAGCTTAATCTAAATTGGGAGTCTTTGCCTACAGCTACGCGAATCCATCTTGAAAAAGCCTTGATTCTCTCTAATTTTGATTATCGCTGCGTGATATATGATAGATTCTCTGATTACCTTAATTGCAAACTTGAACGTGCTTTAAATACCTGCATCCGTTTTATCTACAATCTGTCGAAATTCGATCATATTTCTGAGTACAAGAAAAGAGCTGGTTTCATGACAGTTGCCCAGAGAAGACAATAATTCATGAGTAAATTGTTTTACACGATACTTGCTCATAGAACATGTTGAATGCAAAAATCTTTTCTCATTAGAGGGAGGCGGCTTTGGAATAAACTGCCGAATAGTATTCGTAATGCACCTACAGTATTAGCATTTAAAACTATGTTCTCTGAATTTCTAAAATCTATGGGTACACCTCTTTTTAATATAACACTGTGGACTTAGCTTAAAATTAAAATTAAAATATAAGTTTTTGCACATATATTGAAAAAAAATTATGTAGTGTTTCATTTTTTTCATTTAGGAATAATTATCGTGACACAATAGATTGTCTTCGAAAATCAATTATCGTCAACATACACACTTGTCCCGAATTTTGAACAAAAAAAATTTTGCTTTTCTACCTTAACTTTTGCTTTCATTGAAAGAATGATATTCCTGCACTCAGAAAAAAAAATTCTTTAACTCAAACAAATTCTTTCTTTGATGTAAGCTTACACATTTTTTTTCTTTTCGATTGGAATACAATTTATTTGATTCGAAAACACCATTGCAAGAATCAAAGAAACTCTTACTTAAATCACACAAATTCAATCTATTTCTATGTATTTGAAGATTCGACATTTCACTCATACTTGAAGCTCGGGCAAATAATTTCCAACCAACGAAAAGGGCACTATTAACAAATTGGGTTAATTTTCAAACAAAGTTAAGAATCTTCGATAGAAAAATAAACTCTCAATTCATGAAGTTCTCTCAACCTTAGAAAGAAAATTTTCCAATCAAATAAGTGACTTTTCTATTGAAAAAGATCAATTTTCTAGAAAAAATAGAAGAGCTACATTTTTATTTAAAAAAATTATTATTTTTTGAAAAATTAATATTCTTGGTTCATAATAATAAATGGAGAATTCGTAGGATATTTGAAAAATATAATATCCTTCTATTAATTCGAAGGAGATTTTATTAGTTGAGCTTCAACAGAGGGGGAAGAAAAAAATAATATGATATTTTATTGTTTACAAAAATTATAACCTTGACAGTGATAAGGATCGATAAAGAAATCTGTTTCGCTAAAATTCTTAAGCAAATTGTGAGCATATGTTGATCCAACTTTATCACTACCGAAACACGTAAAGTTTGTTAAACGTCTTGCAATAAAAATACGCACTTTACACCCCAGCCAGTCAGCGGCCTACCCGTGAACGTATTTTTTTGGCAAGCATAAGATAATGACCAGAATATATACTCGTAAAAACTATATAAGATTCATCCAGTTATATTTCTAGGGATTCTTCAAGAAGCGTTTTTCAATCTCTACATTAAAATGAATACATCAGTATTTACGCAGCTGTTCGCGTTGGTGGTGTTTCTTGATTCAGTTCATAAGTAGAACATAAAATATTACCAAATCAATTGTATATTAAAATATTTTGCATCGATATAACAACTATATTCTGAATTTCTTTATTACCTTAAAACATTTGATACGAAAGTTATCATCGTAAACCATTTTATTTCGCTGCGCAATTATTCAATAGCCGAATTATGGGTCATATTAATTGTTATAAAATAATCTTAATTGAAACATCTTGAGTTAACTGCTACAACCATTAATTTTTAGTTTTATTGAAATAAAAAAACATGATCAAGGTCATATTTGTTTCGACTTTCCGACTTTGGGTTTCATTGGAAAATCCCATTAAAAAAAATATCCATATTTTTTTCTACATAATCATCATCATCCAATCCATCAACGCCCAGATTATCCCGCCCAGATAATTTAAAAACTTAAAGCCAATATAAAATAGATTCACACTTTCAGTTCTATAATATTGCGTTCACTGTTTTAGCTAAGATGTATGCCAACATTAATAATTTATTGATTTCAAATCGTATATTTCATATTATTAATGTCTTACAGTCCAATCGTAAATCGAAAAAATAAATATGAGTCAAAAAAACATGTTCTTCGAAACTCAGATATTTATTTAATAGAAAAAACTCCTTTCAAAACTTCCTGACGTTTCAGTATACATGCGTACCTTTTTCAAAGGTTCTTAAACCTGGGTTGATCATAGTTTAAATAGTCAAACAGATCAATTTTCAGTAAAAAAAAGGAACATTTCAGTCAATTGTTTTAAGAAAATTAATTAAAATTTAGTCATTTTTAAAGTCTCAACAAATTTTTTCGAGACTTCAATTGATTACAACTACATTTTTTAAAATTGTACGAGAAAACAAAATTGGCGTAGGTTAGGACGGACGAACAGAAATTGAGAAATTTTGAGACCATTATTTAGTAGACTTGGTCTCAGTTCAGATATATTAAGACAAAGGCGCACCGTTTATTGGCGCCAATAATGAAATTCAAGATATTAAAAATCTCTCATCTTCTCATGAACACGACAACCCAGTAGGGAGATTTTCCTTATTAAAAAATGATCTTTTGAGCTAAATCTTGAATTCTTTCTTTAAAAATTCCTTTTTCTTCAAAATTTATCGATTTAGTCGAACATTTATCTCTCACTCGTCTTTTTGTAGGAAATTAATCCTCTTGCTTATAAATTCAATTGTTTGCTTTTGAAAACCTTACCTTTGAAAAAGGTACGCATGTCACTCATGTATTTTACATGGACGATCTTAAGATCTATGCTAAAAACGGAGAGCAACTGGAATTTGGGTTAGACAAATGCGCCAAGGTTTATTTGAAGCGAGGAAAACTTAATGGCATCCCTGAAGATCCTGAGCTCGTTGATAGAAGCGCCATACG
>NC_046659.1:156807432-156823181 GCF_010883055.1 Belonocnema kinseyi
TTTTAAAGAATTAGCCCACAAAAATATTACAGGCGGGTGAAATTTTCAGATATTAAAACTTTTATATTTCTTATCTTATTAACAGAAAAAAATGATTAAAGCGATGATCTTTATTCCGAACTTCCGAGCTTCCTCAAAGCAAAGTGGAAAATATTCATTACGACTATCAAACATTTTATTGGTATTTTGATGTTTAAGGAATGAAATCAACTTTTATAAAATAATGTCTGTATTAATTCATTATGCGTCTGCCATGTAACATGCATATCTTAATCTCGGAACGAGTTTTTGTAGTATTCAGTAAATATTACATCTTAAAATATCTGTGTTTACGATTTTTCCTGCACAGGTTTGAATGTAGAGTATTGAACTTGTTTAAACTTAAAAAAAGGCTTGTTTAGAGTTCAAAATAAGCAGGTCAAATGAGACATATACCTGTCTTCTAGAAAATATAGAATCGTCCTTGAAGTATAAATAAAACATTTCTGGTGATTTCTATTAATCATTAAAATTAATTCTTTATTCAAGAATTTTGTGAAAAAGTCTAAATTATTTATTGAGCAATTCATCTTTTTGATTAAAAACTTCACTTCTTAGATTACATTCTAATGAAAGGGTATTGGTTTTTGTAATATTTGACTCATTCGGTTTTTATGAAATCTCCATGTTGTGAGGACCCACTGAGTTAGGGCATTTCCAAAATTGTTAAGACATTAAAATTTTATTAATTAATTAAAATCCTTTAGAATTCCTTTAGTTCTGTGGAAATTTTTGGAAATATTGAAAATCTTTTAAACTCGCTTCAAATGTTTCGAAATAAGGTAATCCTTCTAAATCTTTTACGATCAGTTGAAAACCCGATAAGGTATTTTAATTATTTAAAATATTTGGAAACCCGTTTAAAAACCTTTTAAGAACATTAGAGTACATGGAATCGCATCGAAATTGGTTTAAATTATTTGAAATCCGTTAAAAACTCATGTACAAATCATTCGATTGATCTATTTCTTTCTTTTGTATCACTTCTTTCAATATTTTAACATTCTTGCTTCTATACTGATTTTCTTATAATCATTGTGAATGACGCAAATCGCATGATCGCAAATGTTCAATGTTTACGAAACATCGACAAAATTCGTGGTTTTTTACACTATTGGAAACAGAAATATCTCTTTTTATCCAAATTAATCATCGCGCAAGTAGTTTAAAGAGGAAACGAATGAAGATGCAACATGATATTACTTTTTACACCAATATACAGGGTGGACACGCTGGGGCTTACATACATGGCCAGTTGAATGCTACCCGAATTGCACAATAGCAAGGAAGAAACCATTATACAGGGGTATTTTCATATTTCGCGCCTTTAAAGTTGCATTCGGATCAGCCATTCGGCCAAGTCCGTCAATTTAAAGTTTACGCATGTAATATTTCATTCACTTTATTAAAAACATATCCTGTCCATTCATAACATACCTTTTTTATGCAGTAAAAATAAGCGCTAAACACCATTCACTCTTCGCCCACTGGAAGCGCAGAATATTATTACTATTTTATAGTATTTGTCACTGAGCAGCTATTCTACAATGGTATTAGCAAAGAAAAAAATTACGTTTACTTCTCAGTTCATATGACTCAATTTATTATTAATTTAACACTTTTATTATTTGTAATTACTATATAACATAACCTATATTGTTTTTACACTTGTATCCGTTTAAAGTTTCGAACGCAACCATGGAAACTATCATAAACTTGATCCGAAGATGCACGGACTTGACGGAATGGCCAATCCGAATAAAAATTTAAAGGCGCGAAATATGAAAATACCCCTGTATAATGGCTTCTGCCCTGCTGTTATGCAATTCGGGTAGCATTCAATTCGCCATGCATGTAAGCCGATAAGTGACTTTTCTGCTGAAAAAATCCATTTTTAGCATAAATAGAATAGCTATATTTTTATTTGGAAAAATGTATATATCAAACTTCACCTCTCAATGAACTACTTCGAAATCTCGCATGATACGCAATTACAAATCACAGCTCAAACAGATGGGACCCACATCATTGGCATGATTTGATCTTCAACCATATCAACAAAATTGGAATCGGTGAAACCTTCAATTATTAGCAATTACGTCGCAAAGTGTTATAAATTTTTAATCAGCGTATACTAAAAATCATGGAGAAAAACAACCAGAATCCCACACTTCGTTAGAAATGACGAAGAGAAAAAAGCATAGCGAGTTCTAGTACCCCAAAAATTTATAGTTAAACATGAACTAGCAGGTTCATAACTGATGATGGTTTCGGATATAATATCTTACATCACTCCTAAAGTTTGACAAATGTCTTTACGTAACAAAGTGAATATTAAAAAACATGTTATTAGGTGTATTACTTTTAAGTGTATTAGATGGAAAAAGTACACCTCTCGAGAAGGATGTCTTTTTTACACCTGTGTACTTGGAAGTTCTTGCACAAAATAATCCTTAAGTGGTTGAAAACGTTACTCTTTTATTTCTATAAAATTGATTTTCTTTATTAAAAAATGATCTTTTGGGCTAAATCTTGAACTCTTTCTTTAAAAATTCCTTTTTCTTAAAGATTTATCGATTTAGTCGAACATTTATCTCTCACTCGTCTTTTTGTAGGAAATTAATCCTCTTGCTTATAAATTCAATTGTTTGCTTGAAAATGAAATATAGTTTTTCATAAAAATTCTTTTATGTGATAGAAAAAGAACTCTTAGACCAAAAAATCATATTCTCTGGTTCAAAATTTAAGCGTTTCGTGAGTTAATCGCCTTTTTGGCTCCAAAATTAAGAAATTTAACAGAAAATTGATGCATTTTGTTACAAATTCGTCTCCTCATAGAACATTTTTATTCTTGGTGAAAAATTAATTTGGTAACAACACGTATGGTTTAATTGCTGCCTAGATGTAGTGCTACAATAGGTCCGAGGATCTAAGGACATGGGGGTTAGAGGTCACGAATTTATGATTGCCTCTTTCTCAGCGGTCAGAGGAAGTAAATCTTCCTTTGTCGAAAGAGAGCTTCTGGCAACTCTGAGGAGGTGGTGCTTAAACGATTTGAACGTAGCCTCTCAAATCCCACTAAAGTGTGAAGAACGAAGTAAGATTAAGTGCATAGAGGTACTGTAATTTGTCAGTGCTCTCCCTACTGGTTTGTCGTGTTCATGAGAAGATGAGAGATTTTCAATATCTTGAATTTCATTATTGGCGCCAATAAACGGTGTGCCTTTGTCTTAATATATCTGAACTGAGACCAAGTCTACTAAATAATGGTCTCAAAAAATAAAACGATCTCAATATGAACGGGCTAGAGATCGTTGATCCACGTTCGCCCATTCAGCCATCATTGAGAATAATTTACGGTAGAACTAGTTATGGTTGCGATGTTAGAAATACGGTTTTTTTTCAAAGATGAGGATTAAGTGAACACAGTGCTCCTCAAGCATCGATAGGTTCGATAAAAATGAATCAAAAACTGTTTAGATAATTTAATAAAGAACTATTTATAGTTGCCAAAACCACTTGCCATAAAATCGTAGCTGATGCACTTCTCGAGATATTTCAAAATTCCGTTTTGCAAGCATTTAGAGAAATATACTCTTTTTTCGAAATGACGTTTCTTGACTCAAATAGAGTTTTCTCTTAAATCTATGGCTGATGAAGAAACGGAATATTATTGAAAACATCCTTATTAAAGTTACGCCTGTTGTTGGCCAAGCCTCCTTTAAATTATCCTTGTCCACATTTCACGAAAATTTTTTATCTGAATTGGATAATGGCAATGGTGTTGATTTAAATGTATCAGCCGATTTCGATGTACCCCAGCTGATAATCGGAGGATCCTGGAGATGTTCCTCAACATGGATCTGCACATGAACCTGTACAAATAATCTTGATGGTTTCTGTACAGATAATTGCCGCAAAAGACTTACATGATCCTGCAAAGGAACCAGTGTGCAAACTAACCTTTAAATGATACAGTTCAGGTTCCTTCACAGAGCTTCTTGAGGCGTGGGTTCATGCACAGAAACTTGTTCCGGATCCTATATGTGACCCTGATAGGAATTAATTTGCGAGGACTTGCTTGTGGCTTGATTCTTTGGATATTAAGTTTTACTTCATATCTGTAAACGACAAGAGTTTCCGCAATGGCTTTTTGTACAGGAGATTCTTGTAAAGAAATTTGCAGCACTTGCCAACTAAGAAAAGAATATTATATTCCAAGGTAAGAGTTTAAACGAAAAAGTAATTAAACTAGTGTGCGCAGATTGATAATGTTTGATATTTTGCCAAAAAATAAAGAAAACTTGTGAAAGCACTGAACTTTTATTTGATCTGAGTAATGTTAACAAAATTCCCTTCAAATTTTTCTAAGATGTCAAACTTTTGCTAATGATAAATGAACGATAAACTGCCATATTAGCGTATCCTTATCCATCATGGTTTGTAACACTATTGTGTAGAAAGAAATTCGTTTCAAATCATCTAATAATAAGGTAACTGATGCAGCTTCTAGTACTAATGTAACAAGTGATTAGAGGGATAGACAATAAAAAACTTACAGAGACGTAGCAAAAGATTAAAATAAAGTTTGTTTCATAAAAAGAATCAAGAAGTACGCTAATCAATATCATAGTACAATAAATCCCCTACTTTGCAATGCAGGTTATAACATTTATGTTTTTCAAAAATTTGTCATTCCTGAATTGCATGTTTCACAAACATTTGTGAATAATTTATTTTGGACATTTAGAGATATTGTAAATTTATGTCCTCGTAACACATTAAAATGATTATGTACGATTTGTAGATAACAAATGACTAGGCTCTGACAGACAGGCAAAGAACGAAGACAAGAGGGACTAAGAGGGATACTTAAGGGAAGGAACCCAGAGGAAAGATCTCTTTTTGGAAAGTTCTGGCGAAAATGGACTCTCTAAGGAGGAAACTTTCACTAACTAGGACCCATTAGCTAGTTCATGAGACACAAAGGGCCAAGAAGAAGAGACGAGATAGCAGTGCTGAAGTGGAGGGCACCGTATTGCATTTAAAAGCAGTTGAATGTGTTAAATTCATAAAGCGAATGACTGAAGAAGGCACTGAAATGAGGAAACTACTGAGAATTGCAGACAAACCGAAAGAGGAGATTTGCGAAATCAGCAGTAAACTAAGGTATGAAGTGGAGCTGATACGCTTCAAGGACATCAACAATTGAGTTAGACAATTTGGCGGATGTTCTAGGGCCGTGGCCGACAAAAATCTTTTACGTAGGAACAAAGACCTCCGTCGGCAGATTGAGAGCCTCAAGGAAAAATACGCGAGGCTTCTAGCGGAGCAAACAATTCAAGGTGCGACACCGAAACCTCAAGAGAAAGCTTCAGTGGGTGCTTCCCAGAAGCAAAATAGAGCGAAAGAGCCAGGCAGCTTTACTGAGATTTAAGCCGAAGAAGGCGTAGAAAACAGAATAAAAAGGAGAAGGAAAAAGTCGCTACTTTCAGCAAAGTTGCTCAAACAGCAAAATCCAGCGGCGATGAAAGAAGAAAAAAGAAGCGTTGAAGACAGCTTTGGTCGATAGAGGTGGCGTGAGGCACCTTATCTCAAGGACCCAAGTAATAGTTCGCGACCTGGTTACAACTACCGAGGTACAATATGTGCAGAAAGAACTAGAGGATTTACTTGGGGAACACTTCGGTAGATCCCCAAAAATATATCTCACCAAAAGGAGCACCAGCAGGTGCATTCAGAATTTTGTAGAGCTAGATGATACGCCTGTTGCGAAATTGGAAAAAGTGGCTAGAGTAGAGGTATGCTGGGTAAATTTCCAGGTGAAAGTATTGACTGATGAAACCTAGCGCGTGAGGTAATTGAAAGGTCGAAGAATATCCTCGATGCATCAGACCGTGAGGCATTGTACACTTTAATTGGAACCGAGGTGTCCCACCCTAAATTAAAAAGGCATAATTGTAGCATCAAAATTTTTCCACGTATTATAACAGGACATATAAAACCCAAAAAATCAGACAATTGCGCATTTTAAGAGAGAAAATTTATAGGACCTCGTTGTACAGATCAAGGATCTGCTGGTTTCTAAAAATAAAAAGACACTATTCACATATAAAAAACAAGGTTTATTGAAATTCTTATGAATTTCAAAACTCGATTGACTGACGGAAGAAGTTATGCTCGTGAAAACATAAATTATGGATTGACGCGCAAAAATTGGTTTGCGAGAAAGTGGCTATAAAGGCTACGTTGAACCCATAGTATATTAAATTTTATTGTACATGTGTACATATTTCAGATTTTCTCTGGCGAAAGAAGAAAGCTATAGATAATAATTATTTAATTGTTTGAAAAATGTACAGCCTCGACAGAGATAAGGTTAACTGAAAAAGTCAATATTGATAAAATTTTTATTCAGAGTGTAAGCCTATTTTTTAAGACTTTGTAATATGATAAAGATCGTTATTTATCCAACTTTATCTCTACCTTGAAAGGTTTAAAGTTTGTTGAATGTGTTGCAATAAAAAATACGCTTCACGCCTCAGCCTATCACAGGGCTACCCGTGGACAAGAACTTCTGTATAGAATAAGATAATGGCTAGTATATATACAAGCAAAAAATATTGAATATCCATCAAGTTATATTTTTAGGAATTCTTCAGAAAGCGTTTCTTAGTCTCTAGGTTAAAATGAAGATATCCGTCATTGCGCTGCTCTTCGCGTTGGTTATGTTTGTTGATTCTGTTCGTAAGTATAACGTGAGATATTACCGAACCAATCATATAAAAACACCTTTAATCCAGATGTCAACTATATTTCAAAATTTGTTTCTCCCTTCAAAACAATTGATAAATAAGTTATCATCGTATATAATTTTTTCTTGCTGCGTAGTTACTTGAATCAAGTGTCACAACTGTTGAATTTTTAAACCACTAGCACTTCTGTATCTACCAACAGATGCTTAAAACATATTTTGTTCAAAAAGTCAAAAAAATACCCCGATTGTAAACATTTTCAGACCGAATGAAAACTTGGCTCTGTTATTTTTATTTGTTAATGAAAAACTATGGAGGTCAGCCTGTGTGATGATTTTCCCTGAAACTGTTGCAAAATATATACCTTCTGTCATAATCTACTTTTTCATTATATAGTATCTTGATTCATTAACTATAAAACTTTTGAAAAATGAATACCCTCAATGACTTCAACAAAATTTCTAAAATCGAAAACAGAATTCTGTTAAAAAGTAGTGAATGAGGACCCTGAATATGGAATTTGGCGATTGTGAATTCTATTTTGTTAACAAAATTCCCGAATTTCATTTCTTAAAATTAAAAGTTATTAAATATAAATCATTCCTTGAACAATCCTTGAGGAGTAACTAAACTTTATTTCACAAAAAGTTATTATTTTTTTCATTCTTTCGAAAAACGAACTTTTTTATCAAATCCTATGTTAATTATAAAATCCTGGAAGGGCGGGTAATAGATCACACAAAATAATACAAGATTTTCATTTACATATATTTATTTCATTTTTATTTGATAGAAAAAACTCTACATTCAGATATTGTTTTCAATATTAAAATGTAATTAAAGCAAATGCTGGGAAATATAAAATTTTGGGAGTTTTATCTTTAAATTGTTCACGTACTTGAAATACGACTACATGGTACAATTTTCGGCGAATTAAATTATTCATATTATCCCTGTTATCCAAAGAAAAAAACCATTAATAATTAATTAACGATTATCATTTCAAAAAATTCTAAATAAAAATCCCCTATATTTCTGTTTACAGAATCATCATCATCATACAATCCGTCATCATCAAGGCCACGTAGTCCACGAGTACCAGGTAATTTTACGACTAAAATACAATCTAAAGCAAATATTAAAGAGTTTTATCAAAAAGTCTAGTTTATTTTCTACATGGGCTACTACATGATATTAAAAAGTATTTCAAAATATAAAATATTATCATTTTTATGTGTAAGCGGTTTCGTTTACTATTATATTATTTTTAAGTTTGAAAGGTTTTCAGTTTTAATTGTTAATTTACCATTTATAATTATAACGAAAAAGTTTTATTTAAAAAATTATTTCAAAATAAGGTGCGTGGGGAAACGAAGTGGGAAAATCGATGTTACTAAATAAATCAGTAAGTGTATTCCGCTAATCTTCTACATTAACAAAAAATCCCTATATTTCTGTTTACAGAATCATCATCATCAACACCATCAACATCCAGGACAATCCATCTAGGTGATTCACAAATTTAAATCTAATCTAAAACAAATAATAGATTAACACTATTATTTCTTTAATATCACCTTTGCTATTTTAGAAAAGATGTATGCCTTATATTATTTATTTACTTTAAAACATTAAAGAATTACTAAAACGAAACATAACTTGTGGGTACAATTTTCATAAAATCAAATTATTATCATTTACTTTTACACTTTAGGAAAAACAGTCAACAATGGCATCTTTATTTTGACCATTAACTTTGGTATTTATTAACAATTTAGTTAACAAAAAAACGTTATTTTTTGTTTCCAGGATCATCATCATCCACTCCATCTTCCACAAGAGCAAGTGATCTAGGTAATTTAAAAACTTCAATACAATTTGAAATAAATAATAGATTTACACTAATCAAAGCAAGGTATTGTTGCTTATGTCTACTGGCCGTAGTTTATGTTTATTGGAGTGTTATTGAAACATGTTTCGTCTGTCGACGCCGGACCTCATCAGTTTGTAAGAATTAAGAAACTCATCTGATAAAAAACCATTTTATACAATAACAAAAAAATATTAAATATTACTATATTGCTATATAGAATAATTTTTACCATAAGAAAAGAGATAGGACGTAGATTCAACAGTAGTCATATACATAGATTTTTGGAGATTTCTAAGATAAGTTGCAATATTTGAAACGCATCGATTCGTAAATTATTGAGTTTTTCATAAGAAGAATGTTATTTGAAACAGTTCTGTCCATGGTCGACTGATTGTTTATTTTTATATAATTAAGTTTGTGGGCTAACACTGATAGTCACTTTCGAGACCATGGTGATAATGAGGTTCATTTTCGTATCGAAGTGGTCACATAATTAGGTGGTCAAATTTGTTATATCAAGGTTCATATAATAGTACGGTACAATCGGTGTGTGACGTCATACACGAAATTGGTATAATCACATTATAATTATTATATTTTTTCTTTTATTTTTTGATTTCTGATCTTGTTGGATGTGAGAGGTGTAATACATTATTGGGTATTATTTAGTGAATTTATAAATGAGAACTTATTATTTTACATTAAGTTATAAATGATACAAGGTGTAACTATTCTATTAAAACACAACTTAATAATTGAATCAAATTTTCTTTAATGTCAACATTTGTAATTAGTAGATTCAATTAAATATTCATAATTATGACTTAGCCGTAAACTACGTTAGATTTTTTCCTTTGTTTAATGGATCTTTGCCTGTATTGAAACATTTAAAATTATCTTTTTTCGAAACAAAAACTAACTTGATTTTAGTATTTTTACAAATTTTAGCTATTGTTTTTTTCGGGTGCTCGATATAAGGAATAACCATATACATTACGTTTTCTTGTTTTATTTGTCTATTTAAGTTGTTGTTTAATTTTGTAATATGCTTAAATCTGTTTTTTATAAGCTTGTCCAGTAATTTTGACGGATAACTCTTGTCTAAGAGGGTATTTTTTAAAAATTTCAATTTATATCCCAGAATATAGGGTCGGATAATTTGATTGCTCTGTTAACCAAGGAATTTACTACACTAATTTTGTATTTGAAATTACTATATGAGTTAAAATGAAAATATCTACCTGACCAGGTTGGTTTTCGGTACCAATCTAAAATAAATTTCCTTTCTATTTTGTTTACAATAATATTTAGAAAGTTAATTTGATTATTTTCTTCTCTTTTAGAAGTAAATTGAATTCTGTTATTATATTTGTTAAGTTGATTGTGAAGGTCTATAGTTTTGTTATTTGAAACGCATGAAAGAATATTATCCACATATCTATAAAAGTATTTAACTTAATATGGTAGTGATTTTAAAATTTTGTTTCCCATATTTTCCATTACTAAATCTGAAACAACTGAAGAAATAAGTGAACCCATAGAATCTTCGTTTCTTTGTCTGTAATATTTATTATTATGTATAAAATATGCATTATTTAAGCAGAAATCTAATAGTTTAATGAAGACATCTTTTTCAGATTTGTGCGTTCTTTTATTTCATTCCATTTGAGTTTAACGTTAGCGACAATCAACCTAGTTTTAGCTAACGTTAAACTCAAATAGAATGAAATCAAAGAACACAAGAATCTGAAAAAGATGTCTACATTAAACTATTAGATTTCTGCTTAAATAATTCATATTTTATACATAATAATAAATATTACAGACAATCAAAGAATTTCCTATAAATTCACCCATTTCTTCAGCTGTTTCAGATTTAGTAATGAAAAATATGTAAAACAAAATATTAAATCACTAACATATGAAGTTAAATTCTTTTATAAATATGTGGATGATATCCTCTTATGCGTTTCAAGTAACAAAATTATAGACCTTCACAATAAACTTAACAAATACAATAACAGAATTCAAATTACTTTTTAAAGAGAAGAAAATAATTAAATTAACTTTCTAGATATCACTGTAAACAAAATAGTAGGGAAATTTATTTTAGATTGATACCGAAAACCAACCTGGTCAGGTAGATACCTTCATTTTTAATCATATTGTGATTTCAAATACAAAATTAGTGTAGTAAATTATTTAGTTGACAGAGCAATCAAATTATCGGACCCTATATTCTAGGATACAAATTTAAATTTACTGAAAAATACCCTCTTAGACAACAGTTGCCCGTCTAAAATACTAGACAAGCTTATAAAAAACAGATTTGAACAAAGATGATTTTAAATGTTTCAATACAGGCAAAGATCCATTTAACAAAGGATAAAAATCTAAAGTAGTTTACGGTATCGACTGTAGAGGTTGTGATGGTATTTATATTGGACAAACAGAAAAAACAACAGAAAAACGTATGAAAGAACACAGCTACGATTGTAAAAATGACAAAAGATCTACTTCCCTTGTAAAACACGCTCATTAAGAAAATCACCATTTTGATTCTGACAAGGAAAGGATTTTAGACACAGAAAAAAACTATAATCGTAGAATTTTCAAAGAAATGTTTTATATTAAAAAGAATAACTTATGAATGAATAGAAAAACAGATATTCAATTCCTTAGTCATAAATATGACTATTTAATTGAATCTACTAATTACAAATATTGACATTAAACAAAATTTGATTTCATTATTGAGTTGTATTTTAATAAAAAAATTACACCTTGTGTCAATTATAACTTTATGTAACATAATAAGTTCTCATTTATAAATTCACTCAATAATATCCAATAATGTATGACACCTCTCACATCCAACAAATTAAGAAAGGAAAAAAATAAAAGAAAAAATGTAGTAATTATAATGTCATTATAACAATTTCGTGTATGTCGTCACACACCGAATGTACCGTACTATCATACGATCCTTGATATAACGAATTTGACCACCTAGTTATGTAACCACTTTGATACGAAAATGAACCTCAGTATCTGCATGGTCTCGAAAGTGTCTTTTAGTGTTGGCCCACATACTTAATTATACAAAAATAAACAATCTATCGACCATGGACAGAACTGTTTCAAATAACATTCTTCTTATGAAAAACTCAATAATTTACGAATCGATGCGTTTCAAATATTACAAATTATCTTAGAAATCTCCAAAAATCTATGTATATGACTACTGTTGAATCTACGTCCTATCGCTTTTCTTATGGTAAAAATTATTCTATATAGCAATATAGTAATATTTAATATTTTTTTGTTATTGTATAAAATGGTTTTTTATCAGATGAGTTTCTTAATTTTTACAAACTGATGAGGTCCGGCGTCGACAGACGAAACATGTTTCAATAACACTACAATAAACATAAACTACGGCCAGTAGACAACAACTATGATACCTTGATTTGATTATTATTTCATCTGGCCAAAACCCTAACACCAATTTAGATTTACACCAATGTTTATATAATATTAGGTTTATTATTTCAGCAAAGATGTACGCATAATATTAATAATTAATATTGAATTTCCTAGAAATATTCACCATAAATATGACAAACTAATAACACTTTCAGAAGATTAGAACTTTATCTAGTGTATCTTATTTTCAAACAAACAAAAAACGATTAAAGCGATCATATATATTCCGAAGTTACGAATTTCGTGTTTACTGGAAAATTCCATTAAAAAATCGCTACCTTTCTTTTTACAGAATCATTATTATCCGATTTATCAATATCAGGGGAAACGAAATCAGGTAATTTAAAGACTGAAATACAATCTGAAATAAATATTAGAGTGTTATAGTACAAACAAAAAGTTTGAATATACGTAAGAGAAAAAATATTTTTGTTATTTATTCACTTAGTTTAGTACATTATGTGCATAATCTTTGTATACAAAACATAGTTTTAACATTTTCTTATCCTCCTGAATGTATTTTATAGAAATACATTTAATTGCCAACAACAAACATATGAAAAATTTATTATAGACTTAAAATAGACGAGTTTACGATTATCCTTGCACAATTTTCAATGAACAGTAGTAACATTGTTAAACTTTAAGAAAAAGGATTGCTTCGAGTTCAAATGAAGCAAGTTAAATTATATATTTATCTGTTTTCTCGAAAATACACAATTGTCCTTGAATTTTAGTCAGAAAAAGTTTCTTGTAATTTGTGTTAATGATATCATTAATTCTTTATTCAATTACGACAAATATAACAATTTTGTCAAAAGATCGTGATTCCTAATTGGAAAATGTATCTATTTTTTTGAAAATCTGTATTTTTAGTTTGAAACCCCCACAATTTTTATTTTGTTATTTTACTTTCTTAAATGAAAAATTCTTTGGTGTGAAATTCATCTCTTTCTTTAGAAGGTTCACTTTTTATATTATCATTCCAAAGAAAAGGTATTGGTTTTATGTAAAATTTAACTTATTCGATTTTCATCAAATCTAATCATATCATTATTTTAATATCGTTCAAAATCGTAAAGGAATCATTTAATTGCTCTATTTCTTTCTTTAACATCACTTCTTTCAATATTTTAACGTTCTTCACTTATAGACTGATTTTCTTATAATCATTTGTATGATGATTTTTCTAGAATCGCCAAATATAAAACATAAATTATAGGAATATCTTTAAGGGCCAATACTTCATTTACTATAATATTTTTGGTGAGGAGGAATTAGAATGTTTGGAATTGAGATATAAAATTCAAAATTTAATTACTTGGATAATTTAAGTAGACTCCTAATTTAGCAGTTATCATATTATGTATTTTTTATCTTCAAACTAGTAGCTAATCATATTTTTCTTCTTGATCAGGTTTACGAGGCCAACCCAAGAGAGCCACTTTGGAAATAGATGATGTACTCGTGCGTAATTGGTATTTTGCTGGACGATATGTTGGCAACGGGGAGTTTATTAGAATAGATTTGGACTTTTTAGAACCCGGTAATAGAAAAGTTTTGAATTTTTAAATATTTTATTGGTGAAATGCTAAAATAAAACTATTCCATGCATCGACTACTTAATCATTAATTCAATAAAATTTTTCATTGATGCAGTATTGGTCAACGGTCAACCAATAAGAATACATCGGGAAAACATTCGTGCTGGTGATCTAATAGTACGGCGTGGATGGTCGTATGCAACCTATGAGAACTATAGATGTTTTACCGAGATACCTCAAAATAAGCGGAAACTTATTTTATATGATCATCTTCGTTAATGATTAACTTTGATCCCTTGTTAGTACAATACTGACATTATGATGACAAAAAAGGAACTGTAAAACTGCATTGGAACGAACTGAGATACTCAATGAAACTCGTTTATATCTGTACTTTTTAACATGGGATTATCTGTACAATGATTGGCCTTTTCGTTAGAATATACTTTTTTTAAATATTTGAGTATACACATCACTAATAAATAATTTAACAATGTTATCGGCTTTCGTTGCGCTATCTATTAGTATATTTATTTGCTGGTGTTTATTAGAACCAACTAATAATTGTTTGAGGAGGCCAATCATTGCTGTGAATAATTTATTTAAGTGTTCGAAAATAAGAGTCCAAACTATTTAATTTTGATGAACAGTATCATGAAATAGCTTATTATTTGCAAGCGAAACGAGAAATTCACATGTGAAATAATATTTATTAAAGGAGCAGATATTTAATATATGAATTTTACAGATTTTACAAATTCGAAATCTGAAGATTATATTCTTATTAAAAAATATGTAAGTAATATAGAGCGAACCACTTTAGCAATTTTAAGCTCTTTAAATATTTATAAATTAATTAATCAATTAATAATTGCAAGTCATGAACGCCGTTTCCCTCTCTTTGCAAAAATCGATGTCCTTTCGATTTTTAAAGTGAAAAAAAAATTTAGAAACAATTTCTTATATTTGGCAAAGACTAAATACAAGATTTTGAAGCTACATATTTTTTAATCGTACCATTAAATAGATTTAAAAAAAGTTTTTGCATAGATATTTAAAAGAAAATTATGTACTGCTGGATTACTTATTTTCGTTCAGGAAAGATTATCGTGGCACAATATATTGTCTTCGAAAATAAATTATTGTCAACATATACACTTACGTCGAATTTTGAAGAAAGGACACTTTCTTTTCTACCTTGACTTCTTGACTCTTGCTTTGATTTAAAGAATAATAATCTTTCATTTCGAAAAATAATTCTTTAAATCAAACAAATTCTTTCTTTGGTTTAGGGTCACACAAAGTGAGGAATCTTGATAGAAAAATGAATTCTCAATTCCTGCAGTTCTTTTAATCAAAATAATAAAATTTAGAACCCACAAATATTTATTTTAAATGATGAACTTCAAGGCAAAAAAAATTATTTTTAAGAACACACATTCATTTTGAACCAAAAAGATGAGCTTCGCGCTCGATAATAAATTTATCTCGCGCTTCGCGCTCGGTCTTTGTATATTCCCCACATTTGGGCACAGACTTTTTAAAACTAAGGGTCAAAGAATCGATAACAGTAATATAGTTATTGTTGTGTTATTAGGTAGTTAAATGATTTGAGGAAGACAAAAATTAATTACGTTTATTAATACGGTTGAGATTTTATATACTTAAACATTGCTTGTTGGCGTCGGGAGATAGAATGAACTCATGCGCCCCAACGCTGACTTCGAAGGTTCCCATAATTTTAGGGTGGGGGAAAAAACTTAGGACCCAAAGGCGTGTACAAATTCGATGATTCAGAGAAGAGGCGAAAATTCTGGAAGATTTTTAGACAAGATCAGCAGCATTACAGTTCTTTTAATTTCTTAATTATAACTCTAACCTCAGTAAGACAAACTTTCTCAATTGAATTTTCTATCGCATCGTGTTCTACATAGCAGTTGTGGTACCCTATTGCTTCAACTCCTAATACTTCACTAAAGAAGTCTCTCCAAGCTTCCAGGATAGAGAGTCTATTCACAACGATATTCCCACGAAACTTTGAATAATGAGGGG
>NC_046659.1:156823281-156827194 GCF_010883055.1 Belonocnema kinseyi
AAGAATACATTTACATATTTGAAAATATTCGAAATATGGTGAGATTGTTGAATGAAAAAGTGTAATTTTTTCTTTTCCGTTATTTTTGTATGCAGGAAAAAAATTAAATTTTTGGAAACACACATACACGAGAAGAAAAAGGAACCAAAAGACCAAAATAATCCCAAAGAATTTTCGATTTTTCAAGAAAACTTAAAAAGTTGTTATAATAATATTCTAGGGCATTCGAAAAGCAATATTTTTCTTCTCCTGACTTAACTTCTCTACTTTTTAGTTGAAAATTCATATTTTTGACTAAAAATTAAGGATTCCTTTTTATTTTATCTGAAAATTTTGCTATTCCATTTTTTGTTAGAAACTGATATTTTTAATTGAAAATTTAACTTTTCTACTTAAAAGTAAAACTATTTGGCCTAAAGTTTCATCATTTTGTTAAAAGCATTCGTCTTTTTTGTTGGACAATCAATCTCCTTGCTTGATAATTCATTCTTGTTGGACGAAAATGCAATTTTTTTATTAAAAACAAATATGTTTTGGTTAAGAATTGAATTATTTTGCTGAAAATTCGTCTCTTTTGATTGAAAAATCAAGCACTTTGTTTAAAACTGAACTACATGTTCAAACTTTTTTTTTTATTTTCCAGAAGTGTAATTTTGTTTGATTCGTCTTTCTCGGTAGAAAATTGTACATGTAAATTAAAATGTTTTGTATAAAATAAACTTTTTTGTTCATTAAAAATTCTTGTTTAAAAGTCCTGTAAAATCCTTTTGAATCCCTTCACAACTTCGAAAAACGTAAAAATCTTTCAAAATGTTTATAAATTACTTGAAATCCGTGGAAATATTGTGTTTTATCCTATTTTTAATCTGTTTACAACTGTGGTTAGATGTGTAAACGTGGGTTTAGCAAACACCATATTTACATATGCTCCGAAAGTCAAGCTGTTTTGAAGAACTCTTAAATTGGAAGATTTCACATCCAGAACTTTTTGTACTCACATGAGAAAATTGAAGGTAACGAAAAAGCAGAAATGCTTGCAAAAAAAACGGGACTTACAAAAAATGTTATCTATTTAAAAAGAAAAATCTGTTAAATTCGCAGCTGTTATCGGGAAGCGATAATATCTTTTCTGATGGAAATCGAATAATGTACATTCTAGAAAAACTAAAAAGAGAGCAATTAATAGAGGAGAGTACTCGAATATGAGATATTTTCGTAATATGAGAAAGCGGGGTATCAGTTAAACTAAGAGACCCACTCTGTTGGTTCTATCACTAACTTGTAGCCCTTGAAGAAAGAGTAATTTCGTGGTATAGTTCATTTTTCATTGGGCTTCTAAAGATTATAGGCGAACTTTTTGTGAAATCGATGATGGTCGAGTTCTTGGAAGGGAATTCTTTAAAACCTATTTATTATTCATTAAATATGTATTTAGCATTAAAGTTTGTCTGGAGTCATGTGGATTGATTAACTAAGTAGGAAAATATCGATAGTGTTAAAGTTTTTCATTGTACAGGTCACGCATAGTAAGTGCATAGTTGCACGGTGTTGTTCTCATAATGTGAGATACCTGTGATTTTTAAAACACTGTGGCTGCGCGGAGGAAATTGATTACAAAAATGTTTGTGACTACTGCAAAAACTAAATATATCTAAATAGCAGCAAATTTATACTTCGGAAATATAGAATGAAGTTGTTCATTAAAAATAATACTTTATTTTGCATTTTGTTAGCTACTTCCTTGGGTATCTCATATCATAAGAATAGTTTGAAGAGTTTGGAAAAAGCACTTTTTTACATTTTCCGTATTTTCAGCATAAAAAAAATTTTTGATAAAATTTTTTATTTGAGCTTCTTATGACAAACTAAATTTCCTTTCAAATGACCTATCTTATTTTTAAATTTAATACATAAAATTTCGACAATCACGCAAAACAAAGTTGGTATCTCATATCTGGGTACTCTCCTCTATACCTGAACACTTCGGTGATAACGTAACTAAAGTAAATAAAGATATATAGTGAATATGTGACTGAGCACGAGGTTTTTTCGCAATTTAAATTATTCTCTTTGTCGAATTTTAAATATTATCAAATACATTCTTTGACAGGATTGATTTTGAGACGGAAATAAAACAGAAATTGCAATAACAAGGTTGTTAGATATTGCAAAATACAATTTGCCAAAATCAAACGACTAAATTTGGACTCATAGGTAAAAATAATATGTATATTTTATATATATATTGTGGTGTATCAACTATGTCAACATATATAGTTTAACATGAGTTGACCTTCGAGGAGTTTGATAGTTGGAGAAAGCAAAAGAAAATATTTGGTCAGTGATCATCACCGTTATCAAAAAACATTTACTTAATAGACGTTTTCTTGCATCATTCCCGTAAAGTGCTTTCGGAGGTCACTTTTCAGGGAGCTCTAAAGGCTCATAACTGATAATGGTTTCGAATAAAATATCTTACATCACTCGTAGGTTTACACACCTGTCCTTACGCAGAGGAATAAATGTTTAAAAATATGTCATTATACAACTTTTTAGTTTGCTAAGTGCAAAAAATACACCTCTCGAGAAAGATGTATTTTTGACACCTATGCACTTGGAAGTTGTTGCACAAAAGTTGTCTTGACCTTCGGTTCACTGTCCTTTTTCTTCATTAATTCTTCTATTAATTCTTTTAATGTAAAACTACATTGTGGTCAAATTATTTTTAAAAAATTAGTTTTTTTTTAAGTTTATCGTTTCAGCTTATTTTTTATTTGTAGATAACAATGGACTAGGGGCATAGTAAGACAATGAGTAAGGTAAGTTTACTATGAGGTTTTGGATTTCTAAGGGGTATAATATAAATGTTCTCAAAGGCTATTTCATATGCCTTGAGGCACCAGCAGGTAGTGGTAGAATTCTGATCGCAGCGTAAATAGATGAAGGTGTAAAGGATATCGATTAAAGAATCAACTCAAAGAATTAAGAATTTAACAACAAAAAAACAAAGCTTCTGTTGTTTCTTACCAAAAATTGAATGTCATGCATTGATTTCCATGTAGACATAGTACATTATCTATGTACATTTATCAACACTATCCAGTGAAAATTGCCACTATGGTTTACTGACAGTTTGTATCGCAAAACCTAATTCTGAGATATCTCGAGAACGGGTTTAGCTACGATTTCAATATAAGTGGTGTGGGAAATTATAAATAGTTGTACAAAAACCTATCCAAACAGTTTTTGTATCCATTTTAATTAAACCTATCGATGCTTGAGTAGAACTGTGAAGATTAATGTGGATCCAGTGTAAAGCTATTGTAGAATTAGACCAAAAAAATTCTTCCTAATGTTAAGTGGTCAAAGCTTAAAATGTCGCTTTATATGATTAAGCTAATAGAATAATGCTAGATAAATGAAACGTGCTTCCTATTTTCCCTGATTTAGGGCGATCTAATGTAGATAGCAGCCCCATAAGCTTTTTCGCTAGAGTCGCTAAATCTGTGTAGTTGAAGTGTGCAGTAAGCTTCTGCAAATAATATCCTATTGAATTTTAAAGTGGATAAGAAAGGTAGCCGTTGATGATAGTCTCACCATGCACTGTAAACCTCCATTGGAAACGGTGTGTCCAACCCTAAATTCAAAAGCCACAATTGTTGAATCAAAGTTTTTCCGCCTTATATAACGGGACCTAGATGACCAAGAGAGTCCAAGAAATGCGCAATTTTAGAGAGCACAATTGATTAAATCTCTCAGTGCAAATCTAGGATCTGCTACTTTATAAAAATAAAAGGACACGATTCACATATAACAAACATGGTTTATTGAAATTCGTTATGACCTTCTCAACTCGACTGGCTGCCGGAAGAATTTATTCTCGTGATGATTAGGTGGTTAGACAAAAGTGTGA
>NC_046659.1:156827204-156839612 GCF_010883055.1 Belonocnema kinseyi
GCATTAGTCTTAGAGATCATACATCATGGAAGGACAAGCAAGAATGGGAATTTTAGAAAGTGGCTACGAAGGCTATGTTGAGCCCATACTAAATTAAATTATATAGTGCACGTGTACATGATTGAAATGTTCTCGGACGATAGAAGAAAGTTATAGATGGCCTTAAAAGGCAGTAAAATTGTCAAGCTTCTCGTTGAAGTTATAAGTGAATAATTCGAAGGATACTTAAAAAGAATAATACACTTGGATTAATTCGAAAGCGATTTCACAAGTTCGGTTTGAACAGGAAGGGGGGGGGTGAGAGAAAAAATAATTTGATTTTTTTATTGTTTGAAAAATGTACAGCCTTGACAGAGATAAGGTTCAATTTAAAGATTTGTTTTGCTAAAATTCTTATTCAAATTGTAAGTAAATATTTGAAGAGTTTGTCATACGATAAGGATAATTTTTAATCAAAGTATCGTCATTGATCCAACTTCATCTCTACCGAGACACATAAATTTTGTTGAATGTATTGCAATAAAAATATGCTTAACGCCCTAGCCAATCAGCGGCCTACCCGTGGACGACAACATCAACAAAGAATAAGATAATGGCTAGTATATATGCAAGTAAAAAATATTGAACATCCAACAAGCTACATTTTTAGGAATCCTTCAGAAAGTGTTTCTCAGTCTCTACATTAAAATGAAGATATCCGTTATTATGCTGCTCTTCACGTTGGTGATGTTTTTTAATTCTGTTCGTAAGTAGAACGTGATGCATTACAAAATTAGTCATGTATTAAAACATCTTAAATCGAGATGTGAACTATATTTCAAAATTTGTTTCCCACTTAAAAACAATTGATACATAAGTTATCATCTTACATAAATTTATCTTGCTGCTTATTTATTCAGTTACTGAATTAAGGGTCCTAAAAACAAAAAGAAACGTTCGGATCGAATGAAAACTTGTCTCTGTTATTTTCATTGGTGAATGAAAAACTATGCAGGTCAACCAGTGTAATTATTTTCTCTGAAACTGTTGCGAAATATATACATGCGGTTTATAATTCTGTTATTCGTTGTACACTATTTCAATTTATTGTCTATGAAAATTGTTATGAATTAAAACCCTGAATTACTTCAAAAAATTTCCCAAATCAAAAACAGAATTCTGTTAAGATATATATTTGGACCAACCCAATGCATTGCACTAAATAATACAAGCTTTTTATTTACATTTAAGAAATTTATTTTTATTTAGTAGAAAAAACGGTAAATTTAGATATTGTTTTCAATATGAAAATTCAATTTAAAAAAGTGATTTAAAATGTCAATTTTGGGATTTTCATCTCTGAATTGTTTACTTACTTTAAATATGACTACGTTCAAATTTTCGGCAAATGAAATCGTTTATATTTTTTATGTTATTCAAAGAAAAAGCTAATAATAATTTATTCAAGATTATTTTTGAAAAATTTTTTAAACAAAAAGACCTACATTTCTGTTCATAGAATCATTATCATCATCCAATCCGTCATCATCAAGGCCTCGCAGACGAAGAGTACAAGGTAACTTAAAGACTAAAATACAATCTGAAGCAAATATTAAAGAATTTTACCAAAAAGTATAGTTTCTTTCCTACATGAGTTGCTATATGATTTTAAAAAGCACAGTGAAACTCTTCTATAACTATGATTTTGGGACTGACGTTGGGTGGGAAGTAACTCATTATAGCTTGCTCCGCTTTTGTTTTTTCACGCTTGACTGACTCATTAACAACAAATCACTATATTACTTTTTTACAGAAACGGCATCATCATCCAATTTATCAACATCCAGGGAAATCCATCCAGGTGATTTAAAAACTTAAATCCATTCTAAAACACATAATAGATTCAAACTATTACTTCTATAATATTAGGTTCACTATTTCAGCAAACATGGATACCTAATAATACCTAATAAATTTTTTCATCTTATTTAAGGAAAAAACCGTTAGCGATGGCATCTTTATTTCTAACATTAACTTTGGTGTTTATAAAAAAAATTGTGAACAAAAAATCTGTATTTTTTTACAGGATCATCATCATCCAATCCATCACCGCCAAGGGAAACTGATATAGGTAATTAAAAAACTTAAATACAATTTGAAATAAATAATAGGCAACATTTTCCGAAGATTAACACTTTTATATAAGGTATCTTATTTTCAAAAAAAAAAAAACAACGATCAACTCGATTATCTTTATTTCGACCTTCCGAACTTGTTGTTCATTGGAAAATTCCATTACAAAAATCGTTATGTTTCTTTTTTCAGAATCATTATTATCCGATCTATCAATATCAGAGGAAACCAGTTCAGGTAATTTAAAGACTCAAATACAATCTTTAATAAATATTAGCGTGCTATATAGACAAATTCATAAGTATTTAATAATATATTGTTTACTCAAAGTAAAGTACAATAAACGAATTGAATTATGGCTATGTAGCATTTTATTCGAATTTTGATACTTTTCTTACGAACTAATAAGATTTTATAAAATAATTTGCGTATTAATTTATCTTGCTTTTATTAGTAAATACTACAACTTAAAATAGACGCGCTTACGATTTTTCATGCACAAGTTTGAATTTAGAGTAGTAAAATTGACCAAACTGCAGGAAAAAGAATTGTTAAGTGTTAAAATGAAGCAGATTAAATTATATATATTTCTGTTTTTTAGAAAATACACAATTCTCTTTGAATTTTAATTAGACAAAATTTCTTGTACTTTGTGTTTATCATTATCATTTATTTTGTATTCAATTACGCCAATTACAACAATTTTGTCAAAAAGTCATACTTCTTGGTTGAAAATTCATTTATTTTGCTGCAAATTCGTATTTTTAGCTTAAAACTTCAAAAGTTATTTTTATTTTCCTTTCTTCGATGAAAAACTGTTTCATTGGAAATTCATCTCTTTCTTTAGAAATTTCACTGTTTGAATTTCTATTCTACTGAAAATGTATTAGTTTTATATAAAATTTGACTTATTTGGTTTTTATCAAATCATATCAAATCTCCATTTTAGTAATCGCTTAAAATCCTTTAGAATTCCTTGAAATCTGTGAAAATGTTTAGAAATATTTGAAACCTTAACTGCCTTGAAATCTTTCGAAATCATGAAAACCTTGAAAACATTATTTGATCGCTTAAATCCCGATAAGATCTTTTAATGTATTTCTTGGTAAGGGGGGATTACAAGGTATCGTAGAATATTTCTTAAAGTACAGCTTTATAGACCAAGATAGCTATCACAGGATCCACACAATAAAGTAGTAATAACATTTGTTGCAGGAAATTTTTTAGAGGGATTAGGTGTTATTCAGACAACTTCGCGTTTTTCAAAACACATGTGTTGTCGTGGAAAAAGAAAAGAAAGCTTAACCGATATTTCGTTAAAGTTTATCCTGTAAAGTTAATTATTGTTGCAGCGAATCTTTCGTCGGAAATCGATGTAAAGTGTATTTTCTGTTTTTTCTGTGACCCAATCAAAATTCTACAGTATATTGATATTTTTGCATCAGTAAAGCGCGTTTGGAATTCAGAAATAAAATTTTAAATCAAAATTTTTCGATAATTTTAATAGACTCGTTATTTAGTATAATTAAGCAGTTATGAGTTAATCCATTTTTTATCTTTAAAATAGCTATTAATTTTTTTTCCTGAATCAGTTAACCGAGTTCCACCCAAAAGGGCTACTTTGAAAATATATGATATACTCTTACGGAACTGGAATTTTGCTGCACGATATATTGGAGATGGGGAATTTATTAGAATAGATATGGAGTTTTTACGACCAGGTAATAGAATCTGATTTTTTTAAATTCTATTCGGTGAAATCATAAAATATAACTATTTCATAGATTGACTACTTAATTGCTAATTTAATACAACTTTTCATTGTTACAGTAATGGTCAACGGTCAACCAGTAAGAGTATATCGGGAAGATCTTCGTGCTGGTGATCTAATAATACGGCGTGGATGGTCGTATGCAAAATATGAGAACTACAGATACTTTACCGAGATACCTCTAAATAAGCGCAAATTTATTTTATATGATTCTTTTCTTCAATGATGAACTTTGATCCCGATTTAGAACAAAACTGCCATTATAATGACAAATCAGGAACTGTACAACTGCATATGGAGCGAACCGAGATACTGAATGAAACTCGTTTAAATCTGTACTTTTTAACGTGGGCTCATCGGTCCAATGATTGGCCTTTTCCTTAGAATACACTTTTTTTAATATTTAAAAATTCATAGCACTTATAAATAATTAAATATTGTTATCGAGCTTCGAAACACTATCAATTAGTAATTTCATTTGCAGGTATTCATTAACAACAAACTAATAATTGTTTTGGGAGGCCAATCATTGCTCTGATTGAACTATAAGAAACAAGAAATTCACATACGGAATAATCTTCATTAAAGAAGGAGATATTTAATATGTAAATTTTACAGATTCTACAAATTCGAAATCAGAAGAATATATTCTTATCAAACAATAATACAAAATATACTGCGAACCACTCGATTTTGAAAGTCGAAAAAATTTTAGGAAAAAGTTACTAGATTTGGCTGAGAGTTGAACGCAAGATTTTGAAGCTACATATTTTCGAATTGTCCAATTAAATAACTTTAACACAAGCTTTTGTACAGATATTTAAAATTAACACAATATATTATTTTCAAAAATCAATTATTGTCAACATATGCGCTTATGTCAAATTTTGAAGAAAGGAAACTTTTTTTTCTGCCTAGACTTTTCCTTTCATCTGAAGAATAATATTATTTCCCTGCAGAAAATAATTCCTTGATTCAAACAAATTCTTTCTTTTATGTAGGGACACCCAAAAGGATCAATCTTCAATAGTCGATGAAGAAAAAAAATATCATTCAAACTGTTTGGTTTTCGAAACAACAGACGAATTTATAATAAAAAAGTTAAATTTAGAATCCAAAAATGTGCATTCTCTACCAAACTAATTGAATTTTGAACCTTAAAAAGAGAATTTTCCAATAAAACAACTGAGTTTCCCACTAAAGAAAGATCAATTTACGATCAGAAATAATATAGCTACATTTTCATTTGAAAAATGAACTTTCACAAATAACCAAATTCTTAATAAAACAGTTGACTTTTTATGCAATACCAATAATAATTTTTAACTTAAATGATGAATCTTCAAGACAAAAAACAATAATTTTAAGCAAAATGAAAGAAATTTTTAACCGACAAGCTAAAATTCCTACAAACACTCCAAGTTTTTAACAGAATAGATGAATTTTGAACAAAGTACGTGAATTAACAAATAATAAGATTGAATGTCTTTCAAGAAATATACGTTTGTGGCAACAAAGTAACAGTCGCACGCCTAGGGCGCGTAACTGTTCGTTCTTGCCCTTCGCGCTCGATAATATATTTATATCGCGCTTTGCGCTCAATAATGTATTTACCTTGCGCTGCGCGCTCGATCTTTGTGCACATAATTTTCAAAACTAAAGGTCAAAGCATCGAACGCAGTAATTAGATGATTGTGAATTCTCTTTTGTTAAAACTCCTTCGTCCTTACCGAACACATTCTCCTAATGTATCTCGATCTTCGTGCTTAGGTCTATCCCTCAAATTCTAAATCATTTCAATAAATATATATCATTACAATTTTTAACAGGGATTGGTATTAAAACAGGCGTAGTTTTATCGTATCCTTAAGAAAAAATGCACATTCTTTTTAATAAATTCTATTAATAAACAATTAATTGCAACTTTTGTAATTTTTTCGTCAACCTGATTTACTCATTTTCAATCTTATTTTTATCATTTAAACGTTACGCATACGATCTAAACAGCACCCTTACAGTTTGCAGCTTTTAAATTATATCTATAACCTCAGAGACCCAGAATTTGTCAGCTAAAATTTTTATCGCATCATGTTCTACAACTCAGTTTTGGTGCCCTATTGCTTCATCTCCTAATAATTATCTAAACTTCGAATAATGGTGGGGGGGGGTCGATTAGTTTCTACTGAGAGTCATAGCTGGTTGGTGTTTTATGCTACGAAGATCACCAACCATCAGCAGCGTTGTGTTGGATGGGAGATCATATGGTCTGATTTTCACATTTCCATTTTTCCATTGTTTCACATTTCAAACATCAAGATTTATCTTTTTTTGACTTTTTTTATATCTAGCGTTATTTGCCTTCAAACTTACATTCTCGCGTGTACTTAGAATTTTTTCTTTTTAAATACCATAAATATCCGTACAGAGAAAGTTTGAATTTTCAAAAAAGTGATATAAAGAATATCTAAAATGCGCTGACTTTTGGAATTTTTATCCAAAATGGTTGGCTAACGAATTTAACCTTTAGTTTAGGACATTAAAAGAGTGCAATAAAGGCCAATAAAATAGAATAATTTTTTCAAAAGTTATCATGAAAACAAAGAGACAGGCATACACACAAACAGACACATTTGTAAAAACCTGTTTTTCGGATTCAGGGGGTCTTAAAACTTTGACATTTGATCAACACTGATGGATCAGATTTTACACAAATCTAATACCTTCTCTGATAAGAATGTAAAAATAATATTTCCACACAAAAAATTACTTTTAAGAAACTGCATGAATTTTTAACAGAATTTTTATATTTTTTTATAGCATTTTATACCTAACTGTTTAATTTCCTGAAAAAAAATTTTTTAACCAAAAAGATGAATTAGTCTCAAAGATAATTATAATTCAATTACAAAAAGCAGAGTTTGAAAATATTATAGCAATTCGCAACATAAAACTAAACTAATGAATTACCAATAAAAAGAATGATGTTTTTACAAAGTTGTTACTCTTTTAAGCATGCATTGGAATTTTTAACCAAAGATATTTTTAAGTCACTATTCACTGTCCACTTCTTTCAATTTTGTAAATTAATCTTCATGGTTAGAAAATCGTTTTTTGGGTTGAATGTTGAGCTTTTTCTATTGAAAATATAATTTTGCAAGATTCACAATTTTAGTTGACATTTCATCTTTTTCACTTAAAATGGTAATCTAGTTTTCTTAACTGAAAATACAGCTGTTACATTTTTGGTTAGAAATTAATATTTTTAAATCAAAATTTAACTTTTTTACTAAAAAATTAAACTGATTGACTGGAAGCTGAAGATTAATTTAACTAATCTCCGTTCTAATAAAAAACACGGATTTCTCATAAGACACCATAAGCATTTCTCAGGTTTAGACCGCCATAAAGTTGTCAAGCTTCTCGTTAAAATTATAAGTGAATAATTCGAAGGCTTCAACAGGGAGGGGCGGGGGGATTAAAAAAATGATTGCACTTTTTATTGTTTGAAAAATGTACAGCCTTGACAAAGGTAAGATTCAATTAAAGGATTTGTTTTGCCAAATTTCTTTTTCAACTTGTAAGCATTTTTCTAAAGAATTTGTCATACGATAAAGATAACCGTGACACATATAAATTTTGTTAAATGTATTGCAATAAAAATATGATTGATGCCCTAGCCAATCAGCGACTTACCCGTGGATGACAACTCCTGCAAAGAATAAGATAGTGGCTAGTATATAAGCAACTGAAACATATTCAACATCCATCAAGTTACATTTTCAGGAATTATTCAAAAACTGTTTCTCAGTCTCCACATTAAAATGAAAATATCTATCTTTTCGCTGCTCTTTACATTGGTGATTTTCGTTGATTCTGTTCGTAAGTAGAACGTGACATATTAATGAATCAATCACGTATTTAAAAATCCTAAATCCAGATGTGAACTACATTTCAAATTTTATTTCTCACTTTAAAACAATTGGTACAACTTTTAATTGTTAAACTACTAACACTTCTATTTCGACTAACAGATCCCCAAAATATATTTTGTTCCAAAATTCAAAAAGGTCCCTGACTGCGCACATCTTGATTTTAGTTTTAAAATCCTGGTTATTATTTTTTTTACGAATTTTTTTTTATATTCTTGTATTTTTTCGTGCATCTGTACGTGAGCATCGATTGTCGAAATAATGTTCAAACTTCGACAGTGTCTGTGTGGAGCTTAGATCTCCTGAAAACAAAGAGAGATATTTGGACTGATTGAAAACTAGTCTCTGTTATTTTTGGTTGTCAATGAAAAACTATGCAGATCAACCAGTGAATTAATACGCTGAATGACTTCGAAAAATTTACAAAATTAAAAACAGAATTCTGTTGAATGAAAGTGCATGAAGACCCAGAATATGTCAATTGTCGACAACTGCAATTCGGCGATTGTGAGTTCTGTTTTGTTGAAAACAAATTCCCTATTTCATTTCTGAAAATTAGAATAACGAACTTTTTCATTTAAAATCCCATGTTAATTTCAAAATCCTGGAAGGGCGGGTTAGTGTTAGTCGATTAGAAAAAAATGGACAATTTTTTCTGGAAAACGAACCAATTATGGGAGTGATCAACAAAAGTCAAATTCTTACAGGTATTTATTTCGACCAACCTCATGCATCACACTAAATAATACAAGCTTTTTATTTACATTTAGGAAGTTTATTTTAATTCATTAAAAAAACTGTATTGTTTTCAATATTAAAATTCGATTTAAAAAGTGCTCAGAAATTTCAGGATTTTTATCTCTGAATTGTTCAATTACTGGAAGTATGACTACCTGGTTGAAATTTTCGGCAAATTAAATAGTTTATATTGTTCATATTATTCGAGGAAGAAGCGAATAATAATTAATTAAAGATTATTGTTGCAAATTTTTTTTAACAAAAATACCTATATTTTTGTTTACAGAATCATCATCATCCTGTCCGTCATCACCAAGGCCTCGAAGTCCAAGAGTACCAAGTAACTTAAAGACTAAAATACAATCTAAAGAGTCTGAAAGTTTTTTAGTTTGAATTCCTAATTTACATATTCTAATTGGGAGGAAAAAGGTTTATTGGAAAAAAATTATTTTAAAATAAAGTACACGGGTAAATAAAGTGGGAAGCTCTATGTTACTGAATAAATCAGTAAGTGTATTCCACTAATCTGCTTCATTGACAAAAAATCACTATATTACTTTTTACAGAAACATCATCATCATCCAATCCATCAACACCCAGGGCATTTCACCTAGGTGATTTAAAAACTTAAATCCAATCTAAAACACTTAATAGATTCACACTATTAGTTCTATAATATAAAGTTCACTGTCTTAGCAAGCATGTATGCCTAACAATATTTTGTGAACAAAAAACCTGTATATCTTTTTGCAGGATCATCATCATCCAATCCATCACCGCCAAGGCAAACTGATCTAGGTAATTTAAAAACTTAAATATCTGTTAAGTGCTTTCCGCTAGCACCTCCACAACGTTATTTCAATATTTTATTTATGCCATAATGTTAGCCTTTTTTGGGCACCGATGCCAATTTTTGGGCTCTTTTAGTTTTCTCAAAAAAAAGACTTTTTAGTGGAGGTGCTAGCCGCCAACACCTCCAGTACAAAAAATTTGAAAAATTGCAAAAATCAACGGCGCCCAAGAATTTTGGGCTTTTCTGGGGTCTTCAAAAATGCAAAAATTAAATTTGTAAAAACAACACCTTTCTTCTTAAAACCACCCTTAAAACTGAATATACACCTAAACTAAATATAAGCATATCATAATTTTAGGCTTTTTTGGGCTCTTCTTGGGCACCAACACCGATTTTGGGCTCTCTTATTTTTCTCTGAATAACGGACTCTTCAGTTGGAGATACTGTCCGTCAGCACTTCCACTAGAGCATATTAAAAAATAAACAGCGCCAGAATTGGGGCCATTTTTGGGCTCTCAAAATGTGCGAAAAATTATTTTCCAACAACAACCCCTGTCACCCCAAAATCACCCATAAATAACTTACGCACCCAACCTAAATTTAAGAATATCCGAATTTCATGCTTTTTTGGCCTTCCTAAAACATACAATAATTATTTCAAAGAACCAAAGCGAATCTCTAAAAAAATATCTAAAAAATACATAAAGAAAAAGATGTGCTATAAGTGTGAAAAAACATATACCGCAGGTCTGACCTAATTTTGTGCTCACTATATATATATATATGTATCAATGGTCAATAATTTTTCTTGTTTAACAACACACTGCCAAACAAATTTAACATAAAAAACATCATACCATTCTCCTTTAAAAAACTGTAAGCTATACCCGCAATCCCACAGTTATAATAAAAGAAACCAAATAAAAAAAAACACCGCTGATGCATGTAACCAAATCTGCTCGGCTGCCTTTAGCCAGAAAATCCATAAGCACTTCAAGCAAGAATGAGTAAGACAAACACTTTCACAAAAAAGTTGTTTATATCCTCACCTCCAAGGTGAAATTAAGCATTAAAAATTACCCCAATCACATTTATCGAACCAAATCTCAACCTCCATCAGCTAGAACCGCCAAAACAAACTGAAATTAACAATCCCCCCCCCCCCCGAAATATTCAATATTAAATATTCAATTTAATAAATCTATTTCCACAGTAATATTCCATATCAGCCATGAAAATATCTTATCTGATTACCGTTTCAATTGGTAGAAGGTGAGACTTGTTTCGTTATATGTGATAGGGGTTGTTCTTAGGGGTTGTGGAATGTTACTGTGATGGTAAATGTATCTCCTAAAGACTTGGAAAGCTATGTGTACTGCTTATGTTATACTTGGAATAATTTTTATCGTCTTAATTGATTGAAGCTGAGACTTGGTTTCTTGAATGTGATGGAGGTAGTTTTTAGCTGTTTTAGTTCAAGATAGCTGAGACTAAATTCATGCCATTTGATAATAGCGTTTCCTATTGGTTTTGGAATGTTACTGTGAGGGTAAATAAATCCACTAGAAGCTTAGAAAGGTATTTGTGGTGATTATTTTTAATTTCAAGTATTTTTTACCGTTTTAATTGATGAAAGATGAGACTAGGTTTCTATGAGATGAGAGGGTTTCATAACTAACATGGAATATAACTGTGGAGATAGATTTATTAACTAGATTGTTTAAAAATTGTTTGGGGTGGTTTTTTTTTAATTTGATGTTTTTGAGGTTTTAGCTGATAGGAGTTGAGACTTGGTTCGTTAAATGTGATAGCGGTAGTTTTTCTGTACTGGAGGTGCTAGCGGTCAGCACCTCCACCTAAGAGTCCGGTTTTTTTAGAAAAATAAGAGAGCCCAAAAATCGTCATTGGTGCCCAAGAAGAGCCCAAAAAATCCCAAACTTCTGATATGCCTATATTTAGTTTAGGTGCAGTTTTTTATAAAACTAAAAGAGCCCAGAAATCGATATCGGTGCACAAAAAAAGCTTAAATAAGCTCAAAATTATGGCATGAATAAAATACCAAAACTCCTTTGCGGAGGTGCTGGAGAAACGCACCTGTATCTGATTTACAAAAAAAAAAGATTAAAGCGATGATCTTTATACCGACCTTCCGACTTTGTTGTTCATTGTAAAATTTAATTACAAAAATCGCTATGTTTCTTTTTGCAGAATCATCATTATCCGATCTATCAATATCAGAGAAAACCAGTTCAGGTAATTTAAAAACTAAAATACAATCTAAAATAAAAATTAGTGCTATATAGGCGAATTCTTAGGTATTTAATAGAATAGTGTTTACTCAAAGTAAAGTACAAAAAACTAATTATGGCTATCTAGCATTTTATTGACATTTTTATTCTTATCTGATGAATTAAACAAGCTTTTATCAAATAAATTTCATATTCATTTATCTTGCTTGTACCATTTTACATGTATAATTTCGGCTTGGAACGAATTTTTGTGGTATTTAGTAAATATAAAATGTTTAAATCGACGCTTTTGCGATTTTCATTGCACAAGTTTGAATGTAGAGTAGTAAAATTGATTAAACTTTAAGAAAAAGGATTGCTTATTGTTCAAATGAAGCAGGTTAAATTATATATTTACCAGTTTTCTCGAAAATATAGAATGGTCCTTGAATTTTAGTTAGAAAAAGTTTGTTGTGATTTGTGTTAATCATTATCATTGATTCTTTATTCAATTACGACGGATATAAAAATTTTGTCGAAAAGTCGTGATTCTTAATTGAAAATTTTTTTCTATTTTGTTGAAAATTCGAATTTTTAACTTCAAAATTCAACAATTTTTAATTTTTATTTTCCTTTCTTGAATGAAAAGTTGTTCGGTTGGAAATTCGTCTATTTCTTTAGAAAGTTTACTTTTTACATTACACAGATACACAAAAAAAGTGTGCGGATCTGGTCACAAGACACACGTATTCCTATGGATTTTGGGGCGCTGAATTCAAATTCGGTATCAAAAATCACCCATCACGTCATGGTTGAGCCATAACCTCAAAAAATGAC
>NC_046659.1:156839712-156847169 GCF_010883055.1 Belonocnema kinseyi
AATTTATTGAACTACACGTAAAGCTCTGGAAGCATATTTTCCCAGTAGCAAATGTATGCTACATCGAATGGGTCAACTCGAGCCTAACCTAGAAATAAATCTCACCTAGCCTAACCTAACCTAACCTAACCTCACGAAACACAATTAAACTGATTGTGTTGTCCCGTTGTATTTGCGGTACCGTTTGAATCAGCTTGGACTTAACCTGCAAAGAGTTCAAATCTATCCTAACCTAACAAAACCTGACTTAACCTAACCTAACCTAACTTCACGTAACACAATTAAACTCATTGTGTGGCCCCGTTGTGTTTGCGGTACCGTTTCATTCAGCTTCGGCTTAACCTACATAGAGGTTTAACCTATCCTAACCTAACAAAACTTGACCTAACCTAACCTAGCCGAAAGAAATTCAAGCACTCGTGTGCTATGTAAGCGTAAGGTTCTCAGTCTTAAATGTGTGCTATATTTAATAAGTCAACTCGATCTTAACCTACAAATGAATCTAACTTAACAGAACGTAACGAAATTTTGCTTAATGCAACACAAGATCAGGTTTTGTTAGGTTAGGATAGGTTAAACCTCTATGTAGGTTAAGCTGAAGATGAATGAAACGGTACCGCAAACACAACGGGACAACACAATCAGTTTAATTGTGTTTCGTGAGGTTAGGTTAGGCTAGGTTAGGCTAGGTTAGATTTATTTCTAGGTTAGGCTCGAGTTGACCCATTCGATGTAGCACACATTTGCTACTAAGAAAATATGCTTCCAGAGCTTTACGTGTAGTTCAATAAATTTTTGTTAATTCAGGTTAGGTGAGGTTAGGTTCTGTTGGGGCATGTGACACAGCTAAATACCTATATTACCGACCACAGTTTTTCAGTTCACTGAATGTTTTTTTTAACCTAAGAACTTCTTTTATAAATAAAATATCGAGATGAAACTTTGGGAAATATATTAGAGTACAATAAAGTACGTTTAGGTACTGCATTTTGGTAGAAACTTCACTGAAAATTATTTTATCTATTTTCTGAACCTCAACATTTTTTTAACGTTCGAACTTTTTTATACATAAAATATCGGTCTGAAACTTTGAGAAATGCAAGATCTGAAAGAAAACTACGTTAAAGTGCAAAGATTAATGATAAAACACGTAAAAAACCTCTAGAGCCTCGTCTAGTGGCCGCCAGGTTTCGTATTTTCGTGTACAACGTTACCTGCTGATGCAGTTGGAATTGATTGTTAAAATATATTTTTTTACATCTTCTATTATAAATCTTTGTACTTTAACGTAGTTTTCTTTCGGCTCTTGCATTTCTCAAAGTTTGAGACCGATGTTTTATGTATAAAAAAAGTTCGAACGTTCAAAAAATGTTGAGGTTCAGAAAAAAGATAAAATAATTTTGAGTGAAGTTTCTACCAAAATGCAGTACCTAAACGTACTTTATTGTACTCTAATACATTTCCCAAAGTTTCAGCTCGATATTTTATTTACAAAAAAGTTCTTAGCTTCAAAAAAACATTCAGTGAATTGAAAAACTGTGTTCGGTAATATAGGTATTCAGCTGTGTCACATGCCCTTAAATAACAAAATTTAATTATTATTATTAATAATTATTTGCCTCAGTGCATGATTTTTCGTCATTTTTGAGGTTGTGGCTCAACCATGACATGATCGGTAATTTTTGATACCGAATTTGAATTCAGCGCCCCAAAATCCATAGGAATACGTGTGTCTTGTTACCAGATCCGCACACTTTTTTTGTGTGGCTGTGTTATCATCCTAATGAAAAGGTATTGGTTTTATGTAAAATTTGACTTATTCAGTTTTCATCAAATCTGATCAAATTTTCATTTTAATGATCGCTTGAATGAAATTCCAAATTTTTTGATAATTTTAGTTGACTCGTGATTTAGTATAATCTAGCCGTTATGAGTTAATACATATTTTATCTTTAAAATAGCTATTACTGTTTTTCTAAATCAGGTAACCGGGTTCCACCCAGAAGGGCCACTTTGCAAATATATGATATACTCTTACGTAACTGGAATTTTGCTGCACAATATATTGGAAATGGGGAATTTATTAGAATAGATATGGAGTTTTTACAACCCGGTAATAGAAAAGTTTTGATTTTTTTTTAATTCTATTGGTGAAATCATAAAATATAACTATTTCAAGAAATGACTACTTAATTTCTAATTCCATACAACTTTTCATTATTACAGTATTGGTCAACGGTCAACCATTAAGAGTTCATCGGGAAGATCTTCGTACTGGTGATCTAATAATACGTCGTGGATGGTCGTATGCAACCTATGAGTACTACAGATGTTTTACCGAGATACCTCAGAAGAACCGCAAATTTATTTTATATGGTCCTCTTCTTCAATAATTAACTTTGATCCCGAGTATGTACAATACTGCCATTATGATGACAAACAAGGAACTGTACAACTGCATATGAAACGGGCTGAGATACTGAATGAAACTCGAATAAATCTGTACTTTTTAAAGTAGGATTATCGGTACAATGATTGGCCTTTTCCTTATAATACACTTTTTTTAATATTTGAAAATTCATATCACTAATAAATAATACAATGTTATAATCGGGCTTCGAAGCGTTATCTATTAGTAATTTCATTTTTGGGTATTTATTAACAACTATTTTATAATTGTTTAAGGGGGCCAATGATTGCTCTAATTAACTTATAGGACTGTTTGAAAATAAAAGTCCAATCATTTAATTTCACTGATCAGTATCATGAAATGGCTTATTGTTATCCGGCGAAACGAGAAATTCACATATGCCGAATTTTGAAGAAAGGAATTTATTCTTTTCTACCTAGACTTTTCCTTTTATTTAAAGAATAATATTCTTTCACTGCAGAAAATAATTCCTTGATTTAAACAAATTTTTTCTTTGATGCAGAGTCACACAACGGTATTAATCTTCTATAGAAAAACATGTTCTTAATTTATGAAGTTCTGTTAATCAAATAAGATTTTTCAGCTGACAAAAAAAAATTACATTCAAATTGTTTGGTTTTCAAGATAACAGACGAATTTGTAACAAAAAAAGTTAAATTCAGAACCGAAAAATATGCATTTTCGACCAAACTAATTGAATTTTAAACCTTAAAATGAAAGGAACTTTTAACCCAAAAGCTGAATTTTCTACAAACAATTCAAATTTTCAATAAAGCAGATTAATTTTGAACAAAGTAGGTAAATTAGCAAATAATAAGATTGAATGTCTTTGAAGAAATATACGTTTGTGGCAACAAGGACTATTAACAATGAACTATTTATTAGAAAATTCATAATTTTCACTGCAAACTCGTCTTTGTGCTTAGAAAATTAAACTGATTAAAAGGAATAAAGACAGCAGGTGAACCGTTCCTTCTTTTATCTTTCTCACCTGCTTCCGGATGGCTAACTAGTAAAATTTTTGGTGTACAACTGATTGACAAATTGCAAAATTTTATAGAATTGCAGAAGCCTTCATGGACTATAGACATTTCATTATATTGTTCAATTAAATAACATTCAAGGCCATGTGACGAGAGGGTCACGTGATCAAACCTGGTCCTCAATTTTTCTCTCTCAACTTACGTTTAAACAAAATGAGGTGTCACTCTGAAAGTTTGGAAAATGAAAGAGGTGGTAATAAAGTCCATGCCTCTGCTTTATTCTTAGTAAAAAAAAAGATCAATTTTGTTGCAGAGCATTTTGCTCCAGCGATAATTTGACTCTCGAGATCATAATGATTTTCCATTCCAATCAATTTGATCACATTTTTTGGTTCATTTATCAGACTAAACAAATTGTTCGACAATTATTGGCACCAGTGTCATAAGGACCTAACCTAAAAATGGTATCTAACCTCATACAAGTGACAACTATACTTAACAGCTGATATTTTCTAATATCTGATTTCGTTATTTTTTCAACTTTTCAAGTACACTGCACGATCAGAAACCATAAAAAGCTTGAATATGAGCTAAAGTATTGTAAGAACGTCAGCCACCTTGGCTTAACTTCATACATGATCCCGAATCAGATCATTATGATCTCAAAAGTAGATCAATCTCTTCGGCCGATCAAAATGCTCTTAAATTTGGTATCATTTTTGTTCCATATCAAAATGATATTGATTTCGGTATCATTTTGAACACCTTTTTTAATGTGTTCCAGTGGAAACTTTTCTTTACCAACTTACGTCCACATGGAATGAGATATCGTGTTAAACATTTTGCACGCAAAATAGAAGGCATGCAGGAATGTGTCTCTGGTCCTAAATAATTAGAATTGTGAAAAACGTTTTTTTCAATCACTATTTGGAGACATTTTCAATGTTTTCAATGAGCTAGTTATATGAGGTTTACATTTATCAAAGTGAGGAAAAATAACAAAAATCCCTCACGAACATTATGCACAAATAATGCAAAAACTAATGTTTGTATTAGAATGCAAATACAAAAATTTGTTCTGACATACGTATCAGCTGTATCAAAGCAGCACTATCGCATACAGAAGACAACTTCGAACTTCTACGAGGCTGTAAGTAATACAGCTTGCATTATAACCGACCGAGAAAGTTGGAAGTCAAACTTCTGCTGTAAAGCCTAAATGCGTCCTTCCACAGGCCGATAAATTTTAAAGCCAGAGACCAGATTTAATATTTCCGAAGGATTTTGGTGCGCTGAATATGAATCCGAGCTCAAAATTGCTCCTACATGTCAGGTTTCCTAGATATCCTAGCCTAAATGTGCAAAAAAACGCGGTTTTTAGCTGTTTTTCAGGTTATATAACTGGACAGAAAAAACGTCTAACACATAAGCTAATATGAAATTTAAAAGTACTAATATTCCCCTTTAAAACCTACATGGGTTTATTAAGATATCTTTATTTTTCACCAAAATATTGTAATTAGACATTTTTTATTTTAGCGTTTTAACCCATAAGCGCTAAGGTGTTCAGATTTATAAAACGCATAATCGACTACTGAAGGTACGATATTTTTTCTTCAAAATATTATCTCAAGGGTTTTCCAGGCTGCTCTTTCTATTGATGTTGGCAGTTTTTTGTTATAATCCCTAGAAGATGCAGTAGGGCAACCACAATTACGGGCTTTTAAAAATATCAAAGGATACCGCACAAAATACCAAGAAAAAAGCCTACAGTCGTTTGGAACTAAGCTTTGCACATTGATAAAACAATAAAAAATATGAAACTCGTGTCTTTTCATTTCTACGGAAGCCCCTTCCTAGGGGTAGAAAACACCCTAACCAAAACACCCCTAACAAACCTCTCCTCCAGATATCACCCCTACCATACCTATCCACTTACCTATCTAACCACTCACCTACCAACTCTGCCGTGATTTGGAAAAACACCGTTAACTGCAAATCAGATAAGTCACCTGAAAGTAGTTAACAGTAGCCGGCTAAAGGGACTTATTCGAAATGCAGTTAACACTGTTGTTCCAAATCACGGCAGAACTTACCTATCTACATACTTACCTAGCTATATATCTGTTCACCCACCTATCTACTTCAATACGTGACAAACTATTCATTTTCAAATTCACATACTCACGAAGCCAGCTAGTTATCTACTAACGACCTTAGCTTAGCTGGACAATCCCAAGTCTTGCCTTAACTGGATGGGCAATCGTAAATCCTGCCTTTATTGGCTGGGCAATTTAAAGTCTTTCCTTGATTGGCTGAAAAATCTAAATTCTTGCCTTAATTGGCTGAAAAGTCTAAATTCTTGCCTCAATTGACTGGAAAATATTAGGTACTTCCTTGCTTAGCTGTACAATCCCAAGCATTGACTTAACTGGCTGTGCAATCGTAAATCTTGCCTTTATCAGCTTGGCCATTTAAAGTCTTTCCTTGATTGGCTGGGAAATCTAAAACCTAGCCCTAATTGGCTGGAAATTAAGTACTTCCTTGCTCATCTGGACAATCTTAAGTCTTGCTTAACTGGCTGGGCAATCGTGAGTCTTGCCTTACCTGGCTATACGATTCAAAGTCTTGCCTTGACTGACTGGACGATAAAAAGTATTGCCTTTATTGGTGGGGAAATCGAAAGGCTTGTCGTAATTTGCCAAGCAGTCTAAATTCTTGTCTTGATTGTCTGAAAAATATTAGGTACTTTCTTGTATAGCTGAGCAATCCCAAGTTCAGCTTTAAGTGGGTGGATAATATTGAGTCTTGCGTCAGTAAGCTGAAAAATCCTAGGTCAATTTACAATATTAAATTAATCATAACGATACATTTTTTTAAAGCCCTAACTATTTTCCATATTCATTCTTCTAGGAGTTGTAACAAAAAACTGAGCTAATCGAAGTTAGTCTGCTTATGATTTGGTAAGGGTGATTTCTGGGGTTTAGGTGGATTAGCAGGTAGGTGGTTTAGCCCACTTGTTGCATGAAACTTAATTATTCCAAGAAAAATATGCGACTAAACTTATTGTTCCCAGAGTCAGGTGGGTTAGCATGCTTGTGGTTTATTAAGGATAGTTCCTACCCCTAGGAAGCGGCTTCCGTTGAAATGAAAAGACACGGGTTCCATATTTTTATTCTTTTATGAATGTGCAAAGTTTAGTTCGAAATGACTGTACACTTTTTGTTGGTATTTTGTGCAGGATCCTTTGTTCTTTTTTAAAACCATAAATTGTGGTTGCCATTATAGATCTTCTATGGGTAATAACAGAGAACTGACACAGGCAATAGAAAGGGCCCCCTCGAAAACTTCTGAGATAATATTTTAAAGAAAAATATCATACCGTCATCAATAGAGAATGCGTTGTATAAATATGAACACCTCAGCGTTAAGGGGTTAAAAGGCCAAAATACAAAACTTCAAATTGCTTTACTTTGGTGGACAATAAAGATATCCTAGTAAATCCGAGTAGGTTTGAAAGGAGAAAATGAGTACTTTCAAATTCCATATTAGCTTTTGTAGTAGACATTTTTCTTGTCCAATCACATGATCGCAAAACCAGCTAAAAACGCGTTTTTTGCACTTTAAGGTTAGAATATCTTGAGAACCTGACGTTCCACAAACGATCCTTAAATATTTATTAACATTTCCCGAACAAAATTTCCGCGTTATTTAAACTTATATTTTTTAATATAGCTGAAAAATATTGATCTAAGGTCTGACTTGATCAGCTGCTATACTCGTTACGTAGCCTTAATTTAATTTCAATTTATATGCGAAGCTTTTGCAATCTCTTTAAATATCTTAATATTATTGAAAATGTTTTCAAATCCATTCAAATCTTGAAATCTCTTGAAATCCACTGCAATTTGTAGAATACCCAAAAATCTTAAAACAGTTGGAGGTACGAGGGTAGTTCAATAAGTCCTTAGAATGACCAACAGATGGCGCGCGAATCGCTTCAAATCATCTGTTTTCAGTCAGCACCACTCCCGACTAGATAT
>NC_046659.1:156847269-156856877 GCF_010883055.1 Belonocnema kinseyi
AAAACGCACTTTTCTGAAGAATTAAAAAAACTTGAAAAGCGATTGACCAAGTGTATAGAGCTCCAAGGAGATTATGTTGAAAAATAAAAAAAAATTTACCCATAAAAAATCGATGTTTATTAGAATTGCAACAAAATAGGTGAAATAGGTGAAATAGATGTTGATAAGCAGGTAAGTTATAAAAATAATTACCTAAATAATTCTAAGAGACTAGTTCGCACTGTTAAATGAAAGGAAGTTGAAAATTAGGAAAATATTATTTAAATTATTTTGATTATTAACAATTATTTAATCTAATATCGGAAAGCGAATAAGTAAATAATTCTCAAAGCTTTGACAGGTGTTCAGGTGGTTCACAACGCGGTTCAACACTTTACCATTCTCAAAATCAGCCAAAATTCAGGGACTTGAAAATAGTTTAGCGCCGGCGCTTGTAATGTGTTTGAATATTTGAAAAATGTTTGAAAAGTGAAAAAGAAAATTTGTGGTTAACATATTTAAAAAAAATGTAATTTACTATCTTTCTGCAGACAACTTGTGGAAAAAAAGTAAATATGGTATTCGGGATGACGAGCCAAGCTTAACAAAAATATTTTACTACTCATCGCATTTTCCTGTAACCCTTTTTTTAATAAATTGCACAAGGAAAGTTTTATACTCTGCTAATATGTTATCTGCATATATCCGAACTGCTCTATCCCATGGTGAATATAAGGCGTCCACTCCATGCACCAGAACGGCCGGATCTCGGAATGGCCGGAATGAAGCGTGGACCAATCACAAACGTTCGGCAAAAATAGTGTCACTCTCGCGCCGAACTGAGCCGAACTCAGCCGAAGTGTTCGAGATTTTTAAGTTCGCGCAAAAAATCGTTCCGTTCATTTTTAAAGTTGTCAAACACATGAACCGGAATGACCGGAATGCCAATCACAGAGCACCTTCAGCAAGACGAAAAAGTGCCTTCTTGTCAAAGGTGCTCTGTGATTGGTGTTCAGGTCATTCCGGGCTGCGGTCATTCCGGTTCATGTGTTTGACAATGTTGGAAGTGAATGGAGCATAATAAAGTGTATTGATTAGCAGATTAGGAGAATTCGTAAAAATCAAGGGTTTCTGAAAATTGAAGGAATTGACAGATTTTCGCAAATTTAAAGAATTGACGGAATTCAGAATATTTTGAAAATTTACCGAATCCAGTTAATTCCAAATATTCAAGAAAATCAGAAAATTCAGAATTTGCAAAAAATTCAGCATATTCAAGAAATTCAGATAATTCATAATATTCAAGAAAAACCCAAGATTTTGGGGTGTTCCAAGCATTAAAGGAATTCAATTCATTCACGAAATTGAAAGAATTAGAAAAGTTCAGAGAATGCATGTAATACTGAAAATTCTATGAATTTCAGGAGTTCAGGTGATTTAGAAAATTTGAAGAAATTCAGGCAAATCAATTTTAATTTTTTAATCACCCAAATTCTGTTACTTTTTTAATTAATTCAATTTAATGAGTTTATAGAATTCAATTATTGCTCTAAGTTTCCCGAATACTTCAATATTCTGAATTTCGTGTTCAAAGAATTTCAGGAATTCAGAATATTGAAAGGAATTTAGGATATTTCATCAATGGTGATCAATGGTGAAAAATTCAATGGGGATCAATGGTGAAAAATTACGGTGAATTTCAGGAAAGTCAAAGAATGCAAAGACTTTAAGAATTCAAGGAATCCAGAATATTCACGGAATTGGATGGTTTCAGGGAAACCATCCAAACTATTCTCAAGTACCTAAGCAGGGTCGAACTTATCACTTTCGGCACAGTTTTCAGCAAATTCCCTGCAATTGTATTATTAGTCGAGAACCTACTCCGCAAATTTTCTGTGTAAGTTAAGCTTATTCATTTAAAAAATTCATCATAAAAATTTGCCTTAATTCCTATTATTCTTTGAACTCCCTTAAAATAAATTCAAATGCTTAAGAATCTTTGAAATTGATAAATAAAATATGCTTTGCTGTAATCCTTATTCAAAATAATAGCATAGGCTGAAAAAGTTTGTCTTACTCTGAAAATAATTGCTTATCAAAATATCTTCGTCGATCAAACTTTATCTCTACCAAGACGTTGATTATTTTTAAAAGTTTGTGCAAATATTGAATTTAAGTTAGAACTATTTACGCCAAACTACGAAAATCTTCCAAATTTAAGTGTTTTACATATAGTGCAAACATATAGTTTGTTTATTCTAAAGTAATAAAAATAGGCTTTGCACCCCAGCCAATCATCGGCCTACCCGTAAACGAAAATTTCTGGCAAGAATAAGATAATAGCTAGCATATATATTTGACCTTCCGCAAAAAAGGTTATTGGCGGTAGCTTTATTTTACAGGAGGAGCGATTCAAGAACCGTTACCATAGAGGAACTCCATAAGAGTGCCTTCCTTTTCATATTGATATCAATTAGAATTTTTTAGTTGAAGGAAGAATATTTTTTATCCTAAAAAATCTAATAAAAAGCTATAGATTGGCTTGAAAAAATTAAAAATCTATTTTTTCTCATTAGGTCTCTTTTTTCTGAAACGGTCACATACATAAGTGATAAATATTCAAGATCCATTCAGTTAGTGTCCAAATATTTCTTCAAAAGTCGTTTCTTAGTGTCTAAATCAAAATGGAGATTTCCGTCCTCACGCTGCTCTTCACGTTGGTGGTGTTTCCTGATTCTATTCGTAAGTACAATACAATATAATACCGAATCAATAATATAAAAACATTTATACTACCGATATCAACTATATCACAAAACTGGTTTCACAAATTGAAACATATGTTACTTTTGTGTAAAAGGTCAAAATAGTATCCCGATAGAACGAAAACTTCTCTCTGTCAATTGTTTAAAAATTGCTATTTTCAATTGCAAATTGTCTAGACTTTTTATTTTTCAATGAAAAAACATAAAGGACAACCAGTGTCATGATTTTACAGAAAACTGTTGCAAAATATATGTATTTGCCTTGAATAACCTGTTTATTTAATAATATAGTCTCTTGCTAAACTGGTTATAAAAAATGTTATAAATTAAAACCATCAGTAACTTACAAAAATTTTCAAAATCGAAAACAAAATTCTTTTGAAAAGTAGCGGATGAGGAGTCTGAACATCTCAACTATCATCATCTGTAATTTGGTGATTGTTAATTATCTTTTTTCAATCAAAATTTCCTATTATATTTCGCAACATTAACAGTTTATTTATGGAAATTACTTCTTGAAAAATCATTTGGAGTACTTTCTTTTTCTACTCCCTCGAAAAGCGAACTTTCCCATTTAAAATCCCATGTTATTTAAATTTACTAGAAAAATATTCAAATTCAAATACGGTTTTCTATATTAAAATTTGCATTAAAAAAGTGCTCCAATACATCAATTTTGGGCATTTTTGCAGTGAATTTTTTACTCGCTGTTATTTCTCTAATACTATCCTATACTTCTTTCTATAGAATCGTCATCATCATCCAACCCGTCATCATCAAGGCCATCGAGTTCACGAATACCAGGTAATTGAAAAACTTTTCTACATGAAGTAGTAGTTTTATCAAATAATTAATCTCTTAATTTATCTCGCAATTTCGGTTACGGAAAAATTTAAATGGCAAAATCTACCATTCAACATGCATAAATAAAGCTCTTAAACACACTGCTGTGGTATTTACATGTATAAAAATAAGCGTTTATACGATTTTCCTAGTAAAAGTTAGGATTAAAAATTGGAATATTGAATAAATTTCTGAGAAAAATTTGTTTAGGGTTAAAATGAAGCATACTAAATAATATTAAATATTGATTTAAACAATTACTTCAAAATATAAAATTTTGGGATTTTTAGCTATAAGTGTTTTATTTACTAATATCTTAGTTTTATCTCGGAGAGGTTTTCAGATTTAATTTTTAATTTACAATTTCTAATTCTAAAGAAAAAAATTTTAATGAAAAAAATTATTGTAAAGATAGGTGCGCGGAGCCATGAAGTGGAAACATCTATGATACTAATAAATTATTAAGGGTATTCCAATAATTTTCTTGGTACTTCTAGCTTACTGATACAATTAGCAGCTAAGTATTTTTGGGGAAACATGATTAAATATTTTTTTAAATGTTTGTTGCTGACATTTTAGTTTTCTCAATAAGAAAAAAGTTTAACCAGGATATTGTTATTTTAAATTTTTGGCTTTGGCGTTCGTTGGAAAATTCGATTAACAAAAAATCCGACTATTTCTTTTTACAGAATCATCATCCAATTCATCATCAGAAAGACCACCCAATCAAGGTAATTTGAAATTTGAAATAAAATCTAAAACAAATATTGGAGGATTTTTCCAAAATGTCTAGTTTTCGTCTCTAAATGGAGTGCTATATGAATTAATTTTAGAATTTGGTTAAGAATATAATTAAATGACTAAATCTACCATTTAGCATACATAATTTAAACTCTGAACGCATTCTTTTTTGTATTTAGTAAATATTACAATCTGAAATATCCATGTTTACGACTTTCCTTGCACAAGTTACAATTTAAAGTAGTAAAATTTATTAAATTTCAAAAAAGAGATTTGTTCAGACTTCATAAGATAAATGATAAATTTATCTCTTTTCTAGAAAATAAAAAATTTTTCCTTAATTTTAAGCGAATAATTTCTTGTAATTTAGATTAATAATAATAATAATTAAATTTTTTTAAGTGACTATGAATTATTTCTCATCTCATTATTTTATTTATTTGATGATCAGAGGCCTTGAACTCGGTAATGAATTTAGGTTTTTGAATTAAAAATTGTATTGCTTGGTTCTAAGTTAGACTAGTTTGTTAAAAATACATTTTTTTTGCTTTAAAGTTCAAAAATTTGATAAACCTTTGTTTACCTTTCTTGCATTTATCAGTTAGGAAGTAATTCATTTTTTATGCTTAACATAGTTATTAATTTTTGTTCTTGATCAGCTTCACGAGTTCAGCAAAAAAGAGCAACTTTGCAAATAAATAACGTGCTCTTTCGTAATTGGAACTTTGGTGCACGATATGTTGGAGATGGGGTGTTTGTCAAAATAAATATGCATATGTTACTACCCGGTAATTAAAAAATTCATATTTCTCTAATATCCCATTAATTAAATGCTAAAATAAAAATATTCCATTAGTCATCTTCTTAATGCTAATTCAATTAAATTTATGACTTATACAGAATACGAAGAAGGTCAACGAATAATATTACATCGGGAAAACCTTCGCACTGGTGATCTGATACTACGGGATGGATGGTCGTATGCACGATTTGAGAAATTGAGATATTTTACCGAGATACCTCAACATAAGCGGAAATTTATTTTGTATGATCCTCAACTCCCACATTGACCAATCATTTCCTTGAAACATACTCTTAAAGAAATTAGTTGCAAATAAAATTAGTAATAAATAATGCCATTTATTACCGGTTTACAATGCGCTATCTATAACAATTTTTATTTTCGTTTATTTATAAACAGATCTATACTTCTATCATTACTAATAATTGTTTGAAGGGGCAATCATTGCCCCGACTACCCTATAGGAGTGTATTAACGAAACGTATCAGTAATACAAAAGTAATCAATTTTTTATTTTGATTTAAATGAGATTAAAATCCAATTAAAAATCATATTTAACGTCCAATAATCCAATTAATGTGCAGAATTTCTGAAACTAAAACCAAGAATCCAACGATCAAATTTAGACATCCAGCATAAAATGTTTCGATGAAAATTTGAAGAAAAAAGACAAATGAAGAAAAACACTTTTTTCTTCTGAAAAATAAAATAAAATAATTTTCCTTCATGGGCAAAAATAAAAGAGAGGAAAGAAAAATGGGAAGCAACCTACCAAATCCTCTTCCTTCTCTTTTTGTTTCGTTCTCTTTTTCATTTTTATTATTATCAAGTTACACCAAAAAATATTTAAAAAATAAATAAATTTGGTCTGCCTTAATATGGATACTGGATCAGTGCCGAAACTTTGATGTTTATTATTTACATATAATTTTTTGTTGTGATTTGTTTCTGATAAAAATAAAAAAGACGAACGAAATAAAAAGTATAAGGAAAGGGATTTAGTTTGTAGGCTTCTCATTTTTTTTAACTGTTTTTTATTTTTGTCCAAGGAGGAAAATCATTTTATCTTCTTTTTTTAGGAAAAAAAATGTTTTTCTTTATTTGTGTTTTTTTTTTATTTCTATAGGAACATTTTATAGTGGTTGTCCAAATTTGGTCGTTAAAATTATAATTACAGTTTCAGGAATTCCGCAAATACAAATCCTTGTGTAAGTGCAAAGAAAAAATAATAAACGATTGTATGGAATTTAGTCAAATTATTAATTATTAATTAATAAATTAAAATAAATCATTAAATTTAATGAGAAAATACTGAAGAATTATGCTACTAGGCGAATCAGTGAAGGTATTCTGATAATCTGCTTAGCAGTACTGACTTATTAGTAACTCAATGCGTAGTCATAAATAGCTAGAGAAACATAATTTAATAACTATTTCAATAATTTTAGCTGATGTATAAGTTTCAATTAAGAAAGCGAATTGTGCTTTTAATCTATATTTTAAGTTTTTATTTTTATATTAATAATAATTGTGAATCGAGAATATGATATTTTGCATTCAAACGATACAGACATTTTTGATTTTTAAAACAAGATACCCGTAAACTTGAGAAAACTTCAAGGATTTAGATATGTATGAATTAAAATTCATAATAGTATAGTACTCTGCAGATGAATCAAAATTCAGAAAAGTTAGCTGTAAGTGAACGGATTTTAGTAAAAGCATGTAATTTTCTTTTTTTATTTTATTGCTGATTTCTTTCAAGTATATGAATCTGATTCGAAAGTTGTAGTACAGTGAAACCCTTCAATAGCCCTCCTTTCTATAGCCCTTCCGAGAATTGAGGCCGCGTCGCGGATGGAAGTGGGAGGTGCTGCGGAGGGTCTTCTTAACTTATTTACGCCCACCTTTACAATTCTGCGAAATCTGATGCTTGTTGCACTACAGTCACGCTTTTTTGCGTGTGTAACACTGTTGATTTACGACCGGGACTGAATACAATAGTTGGAAAAAAACTTTACGTCTCCGTTTTTATGACACGAGCACAAATTCTCAGTTCAGGCCCCTGGGTTCAATTAGAGGTTACATTTGGATCGCTGAATTTAAATTTATGTATGAACCATCGTGAAACTGTCCAATATGCAATCTCGGTGAAAAAGAGGAATAGTTTCATATCTTGACTTCTTTTCCAGCGTATGCGTATTTGGATTTTTTATTTTCCATCAGCCTCCAATTGTCCCATCCAGTGGACAATACTGGTTATACTTTCTGAACTCAACTCTCTGCTGGAACTCCGCCAACGCGCCTTAATAATGTCTAAAATTTTGCATCCTAAAACATTTATAATGGAGTCTTAGGGCTGAAAATGGCACTATATGCGTTAAAATATTATTTTAATGCTTATCTTATAATTTAATGGTCGTTATTTTTGCATTTAAATTCCTGGTTGGATTTATCAAATAATATGTTAATTATCGTATATTTTCCACTTATTTGTATCGATCAAAGACCATTAAATAAATTATTTTCTAAATAAAAAATAAATAAAAAAATATATATAATTTGATGGATCGTTCGTACAATTTTTATACTTGGTGTATTTTTCTAGGTATCTGATAATTTATTATTTGATCTTAATGAAATTCTCTTTAGTCTAAAATCAGTTTTTTAACTTATTTATTAAAATACTGCAGCTTAAAATCATTATCGTAAAGTTACTTTAAATATGTAATATTTGGTTAAATTTATAGCAGTGCACGGGAGGGATAATTTCTTATCTTATGCAAATTTAATAAAGTACATTGTAGACGAAACTGAAAGAGAGAAATTAATCACACCCGAACACTTAGGTGACCATGTGACTAATGTAAACAAAGATATTTAGAGTCCATGTACTAGTGTGCTATGTTTTTGCGCACCGCTTTTTGCTTTTATTTTGCTTCAGTCTTTTTTTCTGTCTTTTTAAATATTTAAACGAAAATTATTTCCGAAAAATCGGCCAAAGTTTTGTAATTCATCCAACACCCTTTTTAAGATAACAAAAATTTAAGATTAAAAAAATGGTCAAATTTTGAAAACATCCCCAGAATCCCAAAAAAATCAAGAAACTAAACTGTTCAAAATCCAACAGTTTTAACCTTTAGTCTTCAAAATAATGTTATTCTACAAATCATTGGAAATCGTCAAAATATTATATTATTTAAAATATATTGAGACATTTGATTAAAAGTTGTAGATATTTGTGTATTTTCGTGATTGCTTTATGTAAACTTGACAACTACTTATGACTGTAAGCTGAAAAAAATATTCTCATTAATATATTAAATTTAGTCTCTAGAAAAACCTCTTAAAGCAGCCTAAAATTTGTAGATGTTATTACGGCTATACAACTTAAATATTTGCTTTTATCTATTTATTGTATTTAAGGAGAGTGGGGCTTTATGTTGCAATTGATCAATATTTTCACAATATATTTTGGTTTGCAGAAAAACATTATGAAATGTTATTTGGCAATTTTGTGCAAAAACCTGAATCGACTTAAGTATTTTTTGTAGAGAATGGCTCAATTCGTAAAATCAAGAGAGCAAAGCCTACCCTTTACATCTGCACAAGATTATGAATAAATGTTGCGTGATTGCTCAGTAATGACACAAAACATTTATTCGTCGAATAAGAATTTTTGCAAAGAGAGCGCCATTCTATATTTGGAAAATCATGTAATACATTTTTTTATTCACAACATTTTTTCTACAATGAATATAGATGATTTAGACAAATTATTTTCTGTTTATTAATTAAATGCGAATAACTCTTAATAATATTATCATCATTAAAAAATTAGATCAAAATTGAACAAAATGTAGTTTAATTGAATGGAAATTTGTGAGCGAAATGTTGCCATAAAGACAAACATTTTTTAATAGAATGGGGTTGAGAATTTTCTGGTATCATCCATTTTAGCAATTTCTAAATCTTCGAACATTAATAAGAAAATGTCGGCTTCTACTAAGCGAAATTCGAAAAAAAATCATGTAATTTTCGCCTTCGTATATAAATGTCTATTATTCAATGTTTCAAAGAATGATTATGATGACAAACTGACATTCGTGATGATGAGTTCATTCTTATCTTCGCGGAAATTTCCATTCTACTGATAAACATTTTATAGGACCTCTGGAACTCTTCGTAAAAAAATTCACTTTTTCTTACCTTCTCTGGTGGGCATAGTATGGTGACCGAAAAAAAATTAATTGTCTTTTTCTCATGATTTACCACTTTTTTATTATCTTTCATTTGCCGAAAAAATGTCATGATTTTGTTTTCTTTGTAAAAAAATTTATAATCGCAGTTATGGGGCCTTGAACAGAAATAATAAACTAACATACGAGGGTAGTTCAATAAGTCCTTAGAATGAAGTATAAAAACAATTTTTTTTGGGTAAATTTTTTTTTATTTTTCAACATAATCTCCTTGGAGCT
>NC_046659.1:156856977-156887179 GCF_010883055.1 Belonocnema kinseyi
ATCTAGTCGGGAGTGGTGCTGACTGAAAACAGATGATTTGGAGCGATTCGCGCGCCATCTGTTGGTCATTCTAAGGACTTATTGAACTACCCTCGTACCATTTTATTAACGTTGATTGTGGCGAAAATAGTAACACGAGTTATTTCGTTTTTGGTATACTTGCTACCCCAAAAACTATGGACATGACGTTTTTTCAAAATAAGCAGTATTATACAATTATTTATCAGTGTTCTAGCATAAATAAAATAACTGCAGTTTCTAGAAAAAAAAATTTAACAACAAAAAATACAATTTTCAACTCAGAAGATGAAGTTTTTTTGCCAAAAAGGACGGTTAAAAAATTGAATTTCAATTTAAAAAATTGATTTTGAACGAAATAGAAAATAATTTTTAGCCAAAAATGTTAATTTTGTATAAAAAAATTATTTTTTAAAATAATACGTGTATTTTAAGCGAAATTTTAAATTTTCAAATCATATTTCAACCTAATAATAGTTAAATTTTGAGCCGAAGAAATAGCTTTTTGATCAAAAAGGCGGATTAATCAATAAGAAGGTTATTATTGTACTAAAAACAAAGTTTGAACCAAACATAAAAAAATTTAATTTGTATTTTTAAAAAACGCCCTGAAATAATAAATCATTTACTAAAAGAAATGAATTTTTAAGAAAGCAGTTCCACTATCAACCAAGTAGTTTAATTTTCTGCCAAACACAATGTTTTAATTTGGGTTTACTCTCCTCTTTCTTCATATATTCGTCTTTTTTGTTGTTCAAATTAAACTTAAACCTAAAAAATTCATTTTTTGGTTGAAGATTCACCTAACTGTTTGTAAACCTAACTCTACCATGTATATAAAATTAATTTTGGTTAAAAAATCATTTTTTGAACTAAAATTTTAATTCTTCGGATGAAAATCTATCATTTTGGTTGAAATTTTATGGAAAATTCACTGACTATTCCACTTTTTGTTCAAAATTTGAATTTTAAATTGAAAATTTATTTTTTTCTGGACAAAAAATAAGCTATTTGGCGAAAATTTAGTTCGTCTTTTTTACGTAGTAAATTAATTTTACTAGTTGGCAATGCACCCTTTCTGGTGAATAATTTAACTGATTTGTTGAAAATTAATCTGCTTTTGTTGAGAATTTAAATACTTAGTTAAAAGCTAAACTACTGTTTAGAAACTCAATTTTCTCTGTGTTGCAGTTTCACTATTTTAGTTGTAAATTATGGTATTTTTGGACTGAAAATTAAACTTTATTTGTTGAAGACTCATACTGCCTGGTTTAAAATTTAAATTTTTCATGAATTAATCGTCTTTTTTACTTCACAATTCAACTATTTTGATGAAAATTGATGTATTTTGTTTTATAAAACTCATCGTTTTCGTAAAGTATTAGTATTAGTTCAAACTTTATTTCTTATGATTTTAAAAATTAACTAATTTTTACAAAAATTAATAAAGAACCTAATGATTTGAAAATTATTTTTTTTCATAAAATACAATTTGTTGAAAATTCGTTGTATTTTGTTGCTAAAACTTAATATCTTAGACTAAACATTTAACAATTCCATTTTAGGTTCAACAAAAATATTTTTTAGTTGAAAATGAAATTATTTGTTCAAAAAGTCCCCTTCGATATGGTTATTGTTTCAACTCTTTTGTTAAAAATGCATCTTTTTCCGCCTATTTATTTACTTGAATATTAGCCTTCTAGTAGCAAATTCATCTTTCCTGTATAAAACAAAAATTTAAGTTAAATATTCAATCTTTTAGGAACATATTTCCTATTCATTAATAGTTTTGTTACTCTTGTCGAAGGGGAAGACATAAAAAAATAATATGATTATTTTATTGTTTGAAAAAATTACAGCCTTAAAAGAGATAAGGTTTAATAAAAAATCTGTTTTCTTAAAATCCTCATTGAAACTGTGAGCATATGTTAAAAGAGTTTTTCATGCGCTGAAAATAGTTTTTAATCGTAGTATATTTGTTTCTCCATTTTATTCCCACCGAGACGTCGATTGGTTGAAAAATCTGTTTAAATATCTGAGATACGGTAAAACTCTATCATATCTATCGAATAGAAATACACAAATAAAATTCGTTTATTTGGTAGCTAAAGATCTTTCAGATTTTTAAAAATATGACGAAAATAACTGGCCTTTCTGTACAAATTTAAGGTTTATTTATTGTCTAGCGATAAGAATACGCTTAATACTCAGGCTAATCAGCAAGTTACCTGCAAAGGAACATTTCTGACAAAAATGACGTAATGGTTAGTATATATACAACTGAAGAATATTCAAGATCCAATGAGTTATAGACCGAGTAATTCTTCAAACATCGTTTCTCAGTGTATACATCAAAATGAAGATCTCCGCCTTTACGCTGCTCATCACGTTGGTGGCGTTTCTTGATTCTGTTCGTAAGTAGAAAAGGACATGTTACTGAATCAAACATATATTAAAACATCTTTAATCCAGATATCAATTTTATTCCAAAATTGGTTGTTTAATTTAGAACAATTATAACATATATCACTACCATTGTATAAAATATCATCCTACTGCTTAATTATCCATCTACCGAATCGTCACATATATGGTCATCCTCGAAATACCTTTTGTTCAAAAGGTCAAAATAGTCTCTCGATTACGAATGCCTGGATACTGCTCAGAAAAATTGAAAAATTTTACATTTTCTATGCCAAGCTCAAATCTCTCGCAAGCTAAAGCAAATATTTTTTCAATCGAATGAAAACTTTTCTGCATAAATTATTGTTAAAGGGCTGCTTTTAAGAGAGCATCATCTAGACTTTTAATTTGTTAATGAAAAACTGCGTAATAATTTTCTGTAGAATTATTGCAAAATTTTTGTCTACAGCTAATAAACTTCTTATTCTTTATGTATTCTCTTGCTTCATTGTTTGTAAGAATTGCTGTAAATTGGAACCCTCAATAACCTTAACAAAAAAAGCGGGTCATGCAACAGATACTTTAGCACGTATTCTACAAAAACTTTTTCAAAATTTAAATTGTTTCAACAACTAAAATAACTTCCAACGGCAAGCCAGGGATACGTGTGGAACGGATAGCGCAACAGGTAGCTTAGCACGTATTCGACACGAACTTTTTCCAAATTAAAATGGTAAGAACAGCCGAAATAACTACCAGATGGTATAAATACCAGAAGTAAACACCAAAAAACTACGTCAATAACATTTTGAACGACCTGATGCACGATCCGACGCACCCGGGTTTTTGACTCACGATGCGAAATTAATTCGGCGGCTGGCAAAATGAAAATTTGTTTAAGTTCTTGTAGGAAACGTGCTAAAGTAACTGATACAATCCGGTGTACCCAGATCGTCGATTTATCCTTTGAAGTTATTTTGGCATTTAGCACAATTTAAATTCTTAAAAAGTTCTCCTAGAATACGTGCGAAACTATCTAGTGTGCGACCCGGTTCACCCATCTCGTCCAGTCGATTTGACCCAGTGCACCCGGATCGTCGATTCACAATTTTTAGTTATTTTGGAAGTTTCAACAATTTAAATTTTGAAAAAGCTCTTTTATAATACGTGCTAAGCTACCTGGTGCGCGACCCGAGCACCCGTGTAGTGAACTTACCATTTAGAGACGTGTAGACTATTGGCGAACCTAAGATTTCTATTCGTAACGCTGGCTAATTTTCTCTGACATTTACATTTTCTTAAGAATATTCATTTATGTTTAGCGTGCCCTGAGCATAAGAGATGGACAAGAGCAGGCTTGCGCCATGTCACTATTCAACCGTGACCCTTGTTCTAGACAGATATTTCCAAGTACGTTGCCATGATTGAGCCATGCAAACTTCTGTCACGAGGGTTCTTAAGAAAATTGTACAGAGCCCAATCAAAAGAAAATATTTATCCACAAATCCTTTCTGAAAAGTGTGGAAAATTTAGTAGATTGTGCCCATCTTCAAAAATATTGCCAAAGTTTAATTTCGAACAAATCACATTAGCCCGTGGGCAAAGCATGGCAGAGTGGCCATCAACCATGCTTTACCCATTGTAAGTAACCATGGGACGACCGTGGGACGACATTGGGTGAACATTGACCTAATCTGTAGCCATGCTTAACCCACGCTTACCTCAAGCTTCTGCCATGTTTGACCCATGGTTCACCCATTGAACATTTTGAATAAGCAGAAATTAATTTCTAGGGACTTGATTTTACAGAACGGTCATCATCATCCAGTCCATCATCGAGAAGGGCAACAAGTCCAGGTTATTTAAAAATTAAAAGTCAATCTTAAACGAATAATAGATTCACTTTACAAATTGTATAATAATGAATTCGCTATTTTAGCTAAGTTTTACTTTGAACATTAATAATTAAGTTTTTACTTTTTAAGAAATACTGGCTTAAAATATGAAAAGCTGGTACAATTTTTAGCAAATAAACAAATTTTAATTTTGTATCTTATTTAAAGAAAAAAAACTATATTCGAGGACATTTTTATTTATACCACTAACTTTGAGGTTCGTTGAAAAATATCGTTAACAAAAAATTCATATATTTCTTTCCACAGAATCATCATCCAATCCATCATTAACAAGGCCACCCATTCGAGGTAATTTAAAAATAAAAATACAATTTAAAATAAATAACACATTTACACTAATAATTCTATATTATTAATTTCACTATTCTACAAAAATAATATCTAAATTAAAAAATTTACTTACTGGAAATAAGGAAAACAGGTAAAATTTTAATGAAATTAGAATGCTTACTTTTATCTTTTTTTTAACGATTAAAGCGGGTATGTTTTTCTGAAATTTTAACTTTAAGGTTTTTTGAAGAATGTATTTTAAAAAATATTCCTATATTTCGTCTGACAGAATCATCTTCCAATCCATCATTATCAAGGCCGCCCATTCAAAGGAATTTAAAAACTAAAGTACAATCTGATTCATTAAACTAAGAAAAAAAGTTTAATGAATATTTGAAAGCGTTTGATCTGGTAACAATTCTTAAAATACATTTAGATCCTTTGTATTCCATAAAATTTCTAAGGATTCCTGCAAATTCAATTTTATTAAGTTTAATATTTTTCAAGTTCACTAAAAATATCTTAAAATCTTTGATAATCCCACAAATTTATTCGAAATTCCCTGAAAATTGTGGAAATATTTTAGAAGATCTTAAAAACCGATAAAGCCTTTTAAAATTAATTAAAATCCACAGTAAACTCTCAAAATTTGTTGAAATCCTTCGAAATCCCATAAAACCTCCGAAACAAATCACGCGTTTGTACTTTCTCTGAATTTCTCATTAACTCTTTCAATATTTCATCACTCTTCATTTCTATACTGATTTTTTAAAATGATTTTTCATGATGATTTTGGTTGAATCGCAAAAATATTATAAGTAATGCAGTATAGGAAAATCATGACAAGCCTCTACCTAATTTCATAAAAGTTGTTATAAGATAAAGAGTTTTCTAGTATTTAAAATACTAACAATATTTTTCTTACTTGATCAGTTACACAAAATCCATCAAAGAGAGCAGTTTTGGAAATAAATGACGTACTCTGGCGTAGTGAAAAATTTCTTGCACTTTATGTTGGAAATATGGTGTTTCATAAACTAGATTTTGCCACTGGTACACCTGGTAATTTAAAAATTATGATTTTTCTAATATTCCGTTAATGAAATGCTGAAATATTACTATTCCCTCAGTCAACTACTCATATACTAATTCAATACAAATTTCATGAATTCAGTAATGAACAACGGTCAACCAGTAAACATATATTGGGAAGATCTTCGTCGTGGTGATCTAATAATACGGAGAAGACATAAGTATGCTCGATATGGGAAACTTAGAATTTTTATCGAGCTACCTGAAGATGAACGGACACAATTTTTCTTAGACAATGACCATGTGTAACCGACGATCTTCATGAAAAACAAGAAGTTGTACAACCGCACTTGGAGCAAACGATATGCAACGCTCTATTTAGTATAATCGTTAAGTTTTGTTAAGTTTTATCAAGTTTTGAAATACAGAATGTATAATTAAGACAAATCAATGAATTTGATATTTCGATCTTTCAAATATTTGTATCAGTAAAAAAAAAAACAAAATATACGAGTGTACAAAATTTGTTCGAATTATATATTTTTTATTTAAAATATTTGATTTCATTCATCCATATCCTAAACAAGCCTTATGATTCTCAAGCGTATAAGAACAAATTCTGACAGCGAATAATTAAATAAGAAAATATTTAATATGTGGTCTTTAGAGATTTTACTGAATTTAGCTTAGCATTTTTGAACTAAATGAAATCGGAATATTTATGTTACTTAGTGAATTATCTAGAGTATTTCACTAATCTGCTTAGTAATACTTAATAGTTTGATGAGAGCAATAAATTGCTAGGGAAACATAATTTAATAATTTTTTAAATACTTTCTGCTAATTTTTCATTTTGAAATGAAAAAGCGAATTGTTTTCTTAATTTATATTCTACGTTTATATTTTTACATTAATACTAATTGTTTATGTAGAATACGACACTCAAAATTCAAACGGTACCGACATTTTTTATTTGAAAACATACAGCAGTGCTTTTTGAGGTGTGTTTCAGTGTCCAATTAAATTTGATTTCCCTTTACAGAACTATGAATTCACATTTAGACTAGTATAGTATCCTAAATATTATATGAAATTTAACTGAGTTAGATATAAATTCCTTGCCTAGGTTCTGTAAGACCTTGTAATTGGTGGGGAGGCTTTTTCGCGTGGGACATAGGGGTTGAGTGGACCTCAACCTGCATGTTTATGGATATAGATGAAAGGGCCCCTAAAAATGGGCTCTCCTCGGTAATTTAAAAAGGATCCCAATAAACGGGCTCTCCTAGTATGCATGGTTATAGTATGATAGAAGGGTAAAGTAGCCTAGCTATCACGAGCCGTCTGGATCCCCGGGTAGAGGCCCCTCCCGGACCGATCTCATGTTTTTGAAAGCGACACAAGAATGGCCTGCGGTCCGCACAGCGAACAAGAAACAGCCGTCCGTTAGTATGGTCGCCAGCGAACGGGTATTAATGGAGTTTCTCGCATGCGGGGCTCTGCAGGGGCGAACCTTTCATTTCCCTAGCTACTAATGGGAACCAAACTGGATCACCTAAATCTAAATTCGAAAGAAGAAGGAGAAAGGGTGGCGGTGGAGGGGGGAAGGGGCGGGGTCCTAACGTGTCTAACATAACCCTTCCTCCCAATCTTTCTCTCCGGCAAGCTGAACTCAGACTGCAGTTGTGCCCCTAGCTCTTCCAGAAGCTGAGGGATTGACGGTCCCTCTAAATAATGCTATGGAAACGAGAGCGGCTGATCAGCCCCCAAAAAAAAGAAACGATTTCCTGAAAAGAAGACTAAAGAGGCAAGCGCAGCGGGCTAGTGGAGCAGCTGCAGTACCTGAAACATCAGCGACCATAACTCCGATAACCAGAATTTAGGACCACGAAGAAGGAGCTGCAGGGCAGGGGTCTTTGTATTTGTGAAAGGTTACCCAGCGGCTTGAGCTTGGCTACAGAAGACTGTGGTTGAGACAGGGCCTGCAGATGGCGCATCTCTTAAGGTGGGTAATATTAAATTGCTCCATAAGATGGTTAATACTATGACTTGGTTCTCAGGTAAACTGGAAGATCCGTTTGTGGCCCACCGTCGGCAAGAGAGATGCAACCCCTCACTTGAGACAGCGACCTGGCGGATTGTCAAGCACGATAGGCTTCAGAAATAAGACACAGCTGAAGAAATAAAAAACCTCTAAAAAGTGCAAATTCCTGAGTCGCAGATGAGGGCTTTTGCAGTCATATAAGTAAGGCCTATCATGAAAGCTGAACTAACATTTGAACTGGTATCGAGAAAGGAGCAGAGGCGGCTAAACTAGATAAGCTGCTCTCACGAAATCCGGATGCTATTCTCGGCACTCTGAAATTGCCCGGCGGAGGATACTCAGAGTCTGACGGGGATAACTAGGTTCATCTGATCAAGGCAGATTTTTCGGGTTTCTTCAAAGTTAGGAGAAGAGGGGACGACACCTTAGAGGTAATTTAGGCCGCCTGTGGCCTAACTGGGCCAGGAACGGTGGCTAGGCAACAAGATTGTTACCGCAGTCAGGGTCAGGTTGTTCCTGAAGTTCTTCAGTCCTTACAAGTCTCTTGGTCCATATGGCATATATACAGTCTTCTTACAGAGATCGACATCGGGCCGATTGTGAGACTCTCTAGGGTACGATGGACGCAGTTGTATTCACCAGAAGGTATAAGTGGGGCACCACGAGTACATTGAAACTGGCTGAACAAAACCTGGAAAACAAAGGACAGGGCCAGATATCTAGGAGTTATTCTGGATAAGAGGCTGTCATGAAACAAGCACCTGAAAACAAGTGCAAGAAGCTAGTAGCGAGTCTTTGACCTTGTAGAAGAGCCATAGAGAAAAGCTGTGGCTTGAAACCGGAAACACCTATGTCGATCTAAACAGAGATCCTGCGACCCAGGCTAACCTATGCGGTGGTGGTCTGGTGGAGCAACGCCGAACTATGTACTGAAAACTCTCAACTGGAAAAGATCAGGGGAGTAATTCTAAAAGGCATCAATGTTGCCTCGAAGTCGACACCCACGATGACTCTGGGGGCACCAATAGGTTTGGAGCCCTTCCATCTTACCATCAAGGCCGCGACTGCGAAAGCGGCCTGTAGATTAAATATGGTGAACGATAGCAGTATCTCGACTGTATTGCGGGTACCGATCAACATCGCGAGGAGGCCGACACTGAGCATGCTCAGGGACAGAATGTCCACTCGTCGCTACCTTGTTGACAAGAATTACGAAGTTAGCCTGTTAACAGTTTACAGATGGTTCCAGGAACAAGGAGATCGCTGTATCCGATATATATCGTAGAAGGAATTGAATGGGCTTCACAATTTCGATAGGGTCCTAAGCCATAGTTCTAGAATATTAAATTACGGCCATGCTCCAGTGCGCTTATAAGGCAATGGAGTATGACAATAAAGGAAACATTCGTATCTGCTCCAACATCAGGGCTGCTATAATGGCCTTGAATGGAACGAAGACCACGTTGCTACTAGTGTGAGAGTTACTTCCCTGCGATTTCGGGGAAACGTGTAACACTCACAGGCAGTCACTACATCAATGAGTCTGAAATATCAGCCAATAGCGCGGCTGCGGTCCTCGCACGAGGGAAAGCGGTTTGGATCCACGCTTAAGGCTGTAAGTGGATGCAACAGCATCACCCAAATGAAAAGGGTTGCTACGCTCTCAACCCAGAATAATAACAATAATAATAACCCCCCCCCCCCCATCGTGTAATGGACTGCAACCCAGTCCGTCAATGGTGGGGTAACAACCAGGCTTTGTACAATATGTCGGGGCAGACAGCAAAATAATCAAATAAAAATCCAACTCTAACCAAAAATGCTTTCTACATGTTGGGCAGTACCCATCTTAAGCCTGTGACAACATGACAACATATTAATAATACATATAAGTAATTGGATTTATTATAAAAGCATGTAAGTTTATTTTTTATTTTTTACTGATAATCTGCAGAAATTATTTTTCGATTGAGTGAATTTTTAAATTTTTAAATGTAAAAAAATCAATTTAAAGTCTGGATATTTCTTAATGAAATGATTGACATTCTGATAAGATAATGTTATTAGTATATGTATATGAAGAGCGTACAATTAAAACCTGTTTTGTCTCAAAAAATTAAAAAATCTGTTTCTTGCCTCCTCGGTTTCTAGTTTTTAATCGCTGCTTTTCAACTGCAAACATCCATCTTAAGCATATAATTTCCAAAAGAATAAATTGCATTCACTTTATGCTTTTAAACAAAATGTGATCTATCTATCAATACGTAGTAATCAAAGTTTTTTTTTTAAGAAGTCAATCATAAGTGAGATAATCCTACTATTTCATATATCTGAGTGTAGTGAATCCTATCAGACATTATACAAAAAATGTCACTTCATTACTCAGTTAAGTAGATTAAAATTAAAAACATGGTCTATTTCTCATGGCTTAACACATGGCTCGCAAGTTTGAGCGCGCCTAGGGCGCATGACTGTTAGTTCTCGCGCTTCGCGCTCAAATATGTATTTACCTCGCGCTACACGCTCGGTGCAAACATCAACAATAGTATTTTGGTGATTATGAATTCTCTTTTGTTAAAGCCGTTTTTTTTTAAACTAAATTTTCACATTTCGAATTTTACTTTTATAATTTAAAAGCTGCACATGCTGTCTACACAGCAGCTTGGCTGTTTTTAACTTCTAAACTTTATCCCTAGCCTCAGTGACCCAGACTTTGTTGATTGAATTTTCTACCGAAATTCAACCAGTTGTTATGATAATCTTCTAGGGCATTCAAAAAGCAAGATTTTTCTTTTCTTGAATTTTTTAATGCTAAGAGTAAACATACAGAGAATTTTTGAATTTTGAGAAAAGTCGTCTTACAAATAATCAAAATGCGCTCAATTTTGTTTATCAAAAATGGCTGGCTAACAAATTTGACGCTTAGTTTAGGTCACTAAAAGAGTTTACCAAAGGCCAATCTAATAGAGTAATTATTCTCAATTTATTGTGCTCACAGACAGACAGACATACATACATACATACCTACATACATACAGCCATATAGACAGACACATTAATTAAAACCTGTTTTTCGGATTCAGGATGTCTCAAAACGTGGACATTTAAAAAAAACTGGTGGGTCAAATTTTACACAAATCTAATACCTTTTCTGATGATAATGTAAAAAATATTTTAATTAATTACTTCAGACTATTGTTGTAGATTGGCAAGAGCTGCCAGATGATCATTTCAAGTGGTAAAAAGGAGTTCCATCTGACATTCCAACCATAGAAATGGGTGGGTCTGAAGAAAAAAATTGTGACTATTTAGAAGAAGAATTTGCTTCAAGAATCTAATTTTCTTTGCAGTTTTTTTATAGTGTTTTCAGAAAGTATATTTTTTTATTAAATAAATTTTGTGTCAATGCTTCAAAAAGATTGAAATTTTCTTTAGTTGTATTTATTTAAAAATAAAAATGTTATTGAAATGTCTTAATTCAAAATGTGATCAGTCATGAAAAAATCCAACCAAAACCTTTTTTTCCCCTGGATATCATTCAACACGTTCTGTATCCATAATTTTTAATAGTTATTGAAAATAGTAAAACGACACTTTATCTGCAAGATTATGGCCTACTTAGAACTAATTAAGAAGTGTTATATTTACCTTATAATACCAGCTTTAAGCTTCATTTCTCATCATGATGAAAATAGTTTTTTTTATTTTACTCATTTTAATATCTGTGTGACACTTCACGTTTTGATCTTCAGCTTCTCATATTTAAATAATTATAATCAATGCATGTGCTATAAAAAAACTATATATAAATAAGAAAGAAATTACAATAGCAAAATTTTAAAACTCGCAAAATCTCAATTCTCACTATGAAACTACCAAATCTTGACCAGCAAATTCCCCAAATATGTATTATGACTATTAAATCTCAAGTAACCGGAAAATCAAGTAATTTAACATGCCAAATTAAAATCTTTTGATTTCTCATCTCCAAAAAATGATTAAAATGTGGAAAAATACAATATGATATGAAATTATTTACTTTTCATAAAGCTTTAATATGAAATTATTCTGTTTTTAACTGTTGAAACTTTTAAAAGTTTAATTATATTAAGATGTAGATAAAAATTAATTTTTCATGTTCATTTATGAATGTCTAATATTTATTTTTCCAACAAATGATTATGACAAAAAATTAGAACACTTAATGTACGACGTGTTATTATTAGCTTCGCAAAAATTGCTATTGTACTGTTGAACACCTTTTCTGATCAGTCAGCAATCACGAGATGTATTTAATCCTGTCCCTGGTCCAGATTTCAAAATTCTGATGTGCTCTTGATTTTCTAATTTCAAAACTTATTTTAGAAACAATTTTTCTATTTGGCTACGAGCTGAAGTCAAGATTCTAAAATGATGATTTTGCAGGAAAAAAACTGAGAGATTAAAGATACATTTGTTTTAAATGCGAATGTAGGATATCGGACCATCTTAAAATGATATTGGAAATTGACATTGTAAATGTACTGTTAATATTTACATCAATGGCAGAAATTATTATTAATTGAGTGAAAAGTATTTTCTAAAATTTTTATACATTTTTACAAAATTCATTTCAAATTTTGAACGGTTCTCAATAAAATGATTGCCGCGCTTATAAAATGATCTCATTAGAATATATACATAGAATATATACATGGAAGCGATAATATCTTCTACAAATTTAATAAAGTACATTCTAGAAGAACGAGAAAAAAAATAATCAGACCTAAACTTTTAGGTGATTATATAACTAATGTAAACAGAAATATTTATTGAGTATTTACGAGAGTGGTGGTTTCTTGCGCAATATGAATTATTATTATTTTTGTGGGCTCTTCAACTTTTAGTTCTTCGTGAAAAATGACTTTAAAATTAAAATTGAAAGTAAATTACAATAACAAAATTCGTAGAAACTACAAAATCTAAATTTCTATAATCGAACGACTAAATGTTTAATAGTAAAAATCGAATAGGATCTCCCTAAAAAATACTTTAGGATTTGCAAAACTCAAGAATCCGGAAACAATCAAGAAATTGACTCATTAAAAATTTAACAGTTTCAAATTGTAATCTTTAAAATATAATTATTCTACAAATGATCGAAATTCTCCAAAATATAATCTTATATAAAGTGATTTAATTTATAATGGTTTTGGTACAATATATAAGAGTGTTCTTGCCACCAATACAAAGGAATAATTTGTTGCTGTTGATCATGAGTTTGACTAGGATAATGTTCAAATTTTGCATAGTGAAAGTAATAAGATAAAGAGGGAATTCATTGAAATGCTTTATATTGAAAAACAAAAATGTTATCCATTAATTTAAAAACCGATTTGGATGGGCTGAACAAAAGTTATGCTAAGATGAATAATTACATTTAACGTGGCTGTTTCATGAATTCTGTTTTTCTTTTACTTTCTCTATTTCTGATGTAATTGTGGCAGATATTTATATTGTGTTTACAACAGATTGGCCTACTGACCCTCATTCGTTTCTAGGTAATGCAATTTTATTTATTTATGTTTTTTATTTTTACTTTATGGTAATTTGATGATAATAAAAATGAAAAAGACGAAAGAAAGAAAAAGAGAAGGAAGGGGATGTGGTTGGCTGCCTTCTCATTTTTCTTTCCTCTTTTTAGTTTTGTCCGAACATTTTTTTTCTTTTTGGTTTTTTTCTAGATGACAATAGAATTTTTGGTTTTTGTTTATTCGCTGTGGTTCAAATGTGGTCGTTGGATTCTTGTTTTATTTAACAGGATTTTGCATCAATTTGATTATTGGACGATAAATTAGATTTTTAATTTGGATTTTGGTTTAATTTAAAATTCTTAAATTTGAGTTGCTTTTCGGGAAGCGGCGGTGGGGGGGGGGGGCAGAAAAAATATAATATTTTTTGATTATTTGAAAAAACAACAGCCTCAACAGCGATAAGGTTCTACAATGCTTAAAAAATCTGTTTAAATATCTGAGATACAATACCACTGACTAAGCCAGAGCCAATCAGCGACCGACCCGTCGACAAAATTTTTGGTGAAAAAGGATGTAATGGCTACTATATAAACAAGTGAAGAATTTCCAGATTCATTTAGTTATAGTCCGAGTAATTCTTCAAAACTCGTTTCTCAGTGTCAACATCAAAATGAAGATTACCGTCTTTATACTGCTTTTCACGTTGGTTTTGTTTTATGATTCTGTCCGTAAGTAGAACACGACGCAATACGGAATATATTGCTCAGAATATTTTGAAACTTTTAAATATTATATATCGAAGTTAGATCTCTCGAAAACCAAGATAATTCTTGCGGCAGAATTAAAATATTTCTGCGTTAACTATTGTTAAAACATTGCTCATTTTGAGAGAAAATTGTCTAAAATCTGTATTTCTTAATGGAAAACCATGCATGTCAACCAAAGTCAGGATTACCCCTAAAACTGATGCAAAATTTATATCTACTGCTAATAACATTCTTGTTTATCGCATACACTCGTGCTTCATTGTTTATAAATTTTTTTTAGAAATTTAGCCCTCGATGACCAACAAAAATGTTTAAAATCGAAAACAAAACTCTGTTGACAAGTAGCGCATAAAGACCCTGAATAATGGATCATTTCGCTAGCCCCATCACCCACGCAAATTCAACATTTTCAGGTCAAATATTTAGGGTAGAATTTTTTCAGGTTTGTTTAACTAAAATTAGAATTTATGCATCACCGGAAGTTCCTGTGTGTCTCACCATGGTGAGTAGTTACAGCAAAAAAAATCGCTGATGCCGAAATTATGCAATATCAACTCTATAGGGTCCAATTATTTTCGTCCTAATTTGTTCAAATTTGTACAAAAAAATTCAAACCCTAACAGCCACCCCCTATAAGGCAAACACTATGGGGGGGCGCGAAACGTTTTGCTGACATTGACATTATCCAAAATCAACTTTGTGTGGACGCATTATTTTCGCCTTAATCTGTTTAAATTTGTGCAACCAACTTTTACCCCTATAAACTAACCTATGTGTTTCGTACACCATGACGCGGCCAGCAAAATGTTTCGCTGGACCTGCCATGCTGTTTTTCGCACACGGTGGTTTTTTTAGGGGCTAAAGTTGTTTGCACAAATTTAAACAAAGTGAGACGAAAAGAATCCTCCCATATAAAGTTGATTTTGAATAAGGTCGAGACCAGTGAAAAATTACATTGACCCAGCAATGTTGTTTTCCTCACAAGGGGTTGTTTTTAGGGTATGAAGTTGGATGCAAAAATTTAAACAAAGTAAGACGAAAATAATCCTCCCATATAAAGTTGATTTTGAATAAGGTCGGGACAAGAAAATCATTTTGCTGTTTCCACCATGGTGTTTAGCACACAGGGGGTAGGTTTTAGGAGTTGAAGTTGGTTGCACAAATTTGAACAATTTAAGGCGAAAATAAATCGCCCTTTTAAAGTTGATTTTGGATAATTCTGGGACCAGCCGAACGTTGCGCTGACACCGCTATAGTGTTTTCCGCACAAGGGGTAGTTTTAGTTGTTGAGGGTTTTCGCACAAATTTAAACAAATTAGGACGAAAATGATGCTTCCATATAAAGTTGATTTTGAATAATGCCGAGATCAGCGAAAAATTACCTTGATCCCAATTGATCAATTAGAGTTATTAAAAAAAGTCTTTTGAGAAAATTCTTTGAAACTGAGGTGCGCTGGGAAATATTTGAGGAAATACTTACTACTCTCTAAACATGAATCCATAAAAATTTTACTAATGCACTTAAGTAAAATGTCTGATTCCTATGTTAGTAATTTTATCATTTTTTACTAAATTAAACGGTAAGATCTATGTTGCCCAATGAATTAGTAAGGGTATTCTAAAATTTCGACAACAAAAAATCCTTATATTTCTTTTTACAGAATCGTCATCATCTGGTCCATCATCGCCAAGGGCAACTGGCCCAGGTAATTTAAAAACTAAAATATAAGTCACAAGAAATAGTAGGTTTACGCTTCTAATGGTATAATATTGAATTCACTATTTTATCAATGAAGTATGTTTAATATTAAAAATTAATTTTTAAATTTTGTAAGAATTACTGACATGAAATAAGACAAACTGATACAATTTTCGGTAGCTCAAAACATTGCATATTTGTATCCTATTTAAAGGAGAAACGAGTATCATAAAAATCTTTATTTTGACCATTAACTTTGGCATTTATCGAAAAATTTCGTTCACCAAAAATCCGTATATTTTTGTTTACATAATCATCATTATCATCCAGTTCATCAGCACCAAGGTCAACTGATGTAGGTAATATAAAAACTAAGACACAGTCTAAAAGAAATAATAGATGTACACTATTAATTCTATAATATTGACGATATGAAGAAAAATGCCAATTCAACGCTAATTTCAGGGTTCCATTTCCTTGAAACTAAAATTAGTTTCAGTAGTCTGAATCAAAAACAATAGACTACAGTTTCGTAGCCTATCTCCGAGCAAAATGGAATACCATCTTCAAATTAGCTGCAATAAAATGGATTCTAGAGTTTGTGCTTTAAAGTTGTCTATTTTACCAAAGATGAATGTTTGATATTGATAATTGATATTTAAATTTTAAAGAAGAACTCACTATAAATATGACGAACAGCTACAATTTTCAACAAATTGAAACTCTTATATTTATTACCTTGTTAAGAAAAAATATTATTCTTATTATTATTATTATTATTATTATTATTATTATATATAATATCTATATATTATTATTATTATTCTTTATTTCGATCTTTCGACTTAGGTGTTCATTGAAAACTTTTGCTGACAAAAAATTCCTATATTTATTTTGCAGAACCATCATCATCCAATGCAGCAACGCCGAGGGCAACTGGTCCAGGTAATTTCAAACTAAAATACAATCTGAAATAAATAATACATTTACACTATTGATTTTATAATTTTATGTTCACTTTATTTGCAAAGATGTATGTCTGATATTAATAATTATTTTTAAATTTTATAGAATCATCTACCCGAAGTATGACAAAAAGGTACAATTTACCGAAAAAATTAGAACGCTTATATTTCTTATCTTATTAGAGAAGAAAAAACTTTTGAAGCCATAATCTTTATTCCGAAATTTCGAATTAAAGTTCATTGAAAAATTTCACTTAAAAAAACTCTACATTTATTTTAATAGAACTAGCACCTCGCAATCTATTGATGACAAAAATAATTAATAAAGGAAATTAAAAAACTAAAATGCAGTATAAAGCAAATATTGCATTGACACAATTAATTCCACAATATTTAATTCACTGTTTAAACGCAGATGTGTGTATAATATTATAAACCAATTTTGAATATTCAGAATTGCTAATGATTTATAAAAATCTATTAGAGAGGGCATCTTTATTTCGACCACTAACATTGAGTTTTGTTGAAAAATTATAGTAACAAAAAATCATCATATTTCTATTTACAGAACTATCATCAAATCCATCATCATCAGAGACACGCCGTCGAGTTAATTTAAAACAGAAATACCATCTAAAGCCAATATTAGGGAATTGTGCCAGATTGGTTGAAAATTAATTTTTTAAAGTAGAAAATACATTTTTGTTAAAGAATTAAAACTTTTGGCTTAACACCAATCTTTTTTATTTAATGATTTAAATATTTTCTTGAAGTTTTATTTTTGTTCGTCAAATCTAAATTTTCCTTAAATCAAAATTTGCTAGTTGAAGATGCATAATTTCATTAAAAATTTTTTTTTTATTTTTGTTACAAATTCTTTTCACTTAACCGAAAGTTGAACTATTTTCTTGAAAAATCCATTAATTAAGTGGAAAAAATTTTTTGTCGAGAACTCATATTCTGAATTTATAGTTAAACACTCTGGAACATTTCTTTTTTTAAATTAATTCTCTCAAATACAAATTTAACTACACTACTTTTAATTACAAATTCACCCTTTTTTGTTTCAAAATTCCACTATTCAGTTAAACAAAAATTTAGAAACAGTAAACACATCCAATGTTTACACTATTTATTCAGATGAAATATTCTGTAATTTTTTTTAAAATGTTTCTTTTTTGATAGTTATGTGTTGAACATTTCTTTTATTTTTAATAGAAATTAATTTTTCGTACTGAAAATTGAGCAATTTTGTTGAAAATGTAACTGCTTTCGAAAAAAGGCTTTAAAATCCTTTTTAGGAATTTTAAATTCCTTAAAATAAATAAATAATTAATAATACTAAATAATACTGTATAATACTAAATGATAATAAATAATAGTAGCTTGAAATCTATAAAATTGCTGATAATCATTTGCAATTTAATGTGATTTTATTAATTTATAAAGTTCTCTAGAAATCTTTAGAAATCTTTGAAAATTATACAAAATTCTTGAAAATCCTTCCTCATCCTTAGAAACAAATCTTGCAATATCCCATGAAATATTTAGAGAGTTTTTGAAATTCGGGTAAATATTTTTAAATCTTCTAAAACCTCATAAAATTTTTTAATTCACTTGAAATATTTGAAAACCCCTTAAAGTTTTTTTGAGAATTTTATAATCCACAGAAATCCTTTGGAATGCCATAAAACCTACTAAACAAAAATCATTAGATTGTACTTTCTCTTTTTTATATTCCTCATTTCTTTACAGGTGGTCGGCATTCTATATTTCTATACTGATTTTCTTCTATTGATTCTGCGTGATGATTTTTCTAGACTCGCAAAAAGATTATAAGAAATTCAATATAGGAAAATCATAAACAGCTTGAATAGGTGCAGAATCGAAATTCTAAAGTATTTTAAACTATATTTTACATACTTGATCAGATTTTCGAGTTCGACGCAAGCCTGCAACTTTGGAAATAAATGATATACTCTGGCGCGATGAAAATTTTCTTGCACAGTATGTTGGAAATATGAAGTTTTATCAACTAGATTTTGCCACTGGCCAGCGCGGTAAGTTAAAAATTCTAATTTTTCTAATTTTCCATTAGTGAAATGCTAAAATATTACTTTTTTTATCATCCAACCCCTTAGATACTAATTCAATATAAATTTTCATGACTTCAGTAATTAAGAACGGTAAACCAATAAGAGTAGGTTGGGAACATCTTTTACCTGGCGATCTAATAATACGGAGAAGACATAAGTATGCATATTGGGCAGGAAATAAAATGTTTTACGAGATACCTGAAAATCGTCGAACAAAATTTTTCTTTGACCATGACCATGTCTGACCGGTCATCATTCAGAAGAACAAGAAACTGTACTCTCAACAAAACTATAGTTGGAAACTGTACGGATTACTCTATCAGAGTTTTCGAAAAGAAAAGCACCTTTCTTGTATGTAGCGCACCTACTCTATTCAATAAAACAAAACAAAACATCGTTAATTTCAGCTGTTTATATTAGAAACTGTATAATGATTAAATTTCTATTAATCTCTAAATTTTTTTTATACAAAATGTATCATTTTTACGTAATTAATTCATTTGGTACATTTCGATCCTTCAAATATTTGTATAAGTACAAAATAAAATACACGAGTGTACAGAATCGGGTCAATTCATTGATTGCTCATAAAAATCATTGAAATGCTAAAGAAACAAATCTATTTTTAAACATATTTTAAATTGTGACAAATTTGAAAAAATACTTACTATCATCTAAATATAAATTCATAGAAGTTTGAATATTGTTACTAGTTAGCATTGTGTCTGAATACTGAATTAGTAATTATAAAACTTCTAATTAATAAAGTGAATTGTTTTCTCAATTTGCATTCTAGTTTGCATTGATATATTGATAACAATTCTGTATAAAGTATATGATATTCAAAATTCACACGGTACAGTCATTTATTATTTTTTAAACAAAACACAGAAGTAATTTCTGAAGTGTAATTCAATGTACCATTGACTTAAGACAACTTTAAGAGGTTGTATAATTATGAATTCACATTCATATTAGTAGAGTATCCTAAAGATTAAATAACATTTAAATGAGTTCGTTATAAGTGAAGATATTTTAGTCAAAGGATTTAAGTTTTTTTTAGTTTTGTATTGCTAATCTGCTAAAGGTAGGTGTCCTTCCCAATACATTATACAGTACAATCAAGACTCTTTTGGATTTAGTTCTGCTTCTACATTCTCCCTCTATTCACCGAAGTTTGGTGGCAATAAAGTTATAAGCTGGAATTTTATCTCGAACCAGAAAGTTTTATTACATTTTCTAATAATGTTTTGATAAGATTTTAAAAATTTTGATAATGCTCAAAATTTTAAAACTTGTTTTGGAAATACCTGCTTAACAAACTTCATCTTTATTTTGGGACTCAATTAGACACATCTTTCAAAAGTAAGAGTATTCACAACATGAGTAACGAAACCTAAAGAACCGTTAAGAAGTAAGAATCAAAAATATACAAGATTACGCTACGCTCTCACAAATGAACACGCAATACTGATTTGCGTACAAAGTGACAAATCGTAATCTGTTGTAATATCTCTCGAAAAACCAAACAAAATAATTTACGACTACGATTGACAACAATCGGAATAGGTCAATATTTAACAGTTACGTAATTTTATTTCAATTTCTGAATATTGGTAATGTTATATCACTCAACATTTATGATATTATTAGGAAATTATAATAAAATGTAATTCTTAATACATTCAAAGTATTCGTAAATTTACAATATAAATTATTAATAATTGAATGATTAATTAATTAATTTTTTGTTTCATCATAATTAAACAATAATTTTATTATTGATGTAAGTTTTTTTACTAGGGAAATTAATTAATAGTTAAGATGTTAATTTTGTTTGTCTACTTGGTCATAATCAATATTATTAAAATATTGACGCTTATATTTCGTAATCTCGAAAAATTAATCAATATTTTAATAATATTGATTATGATCAAGTAGACAAAAAAAATTAACATCTTAAACTATTAATTAATTTCCCTGGTCAAAGAACTTACATCAATAATAAAATATGTGTTTCGTGTTTAGCAAGAAAAATCTTACAAGTATAAGGAATGACGTTGAGATTCTGCTTGTAACGAGATTGCGAAGAAAGTGTTCTCGTCTCTCCGTAGCTCAGTCGGAAGAGCAGATGCGGAGCTAGAGAACGTTTTTTCGCAATCTTAAAAAGTTAATCAATATTTAAATAATATTGATTATGGCCAAGTAGACAAGCAAAATTAACATCTTAAACTATTAAACAATTATATTCAGTCATGTTGTAAACAGGCGTAGAATATTACCTGACATTAATTCAATTTGAAGTTTCTAACATTACTTAATAATGAATAATAATTTACCTCCAAAAGTTATAAATCGTGATCAGTTGTCATATTTTTGACGTCGATCGCACATCTTTTTCGGGCATATGAGATAGACAGAGACGACCCTATTTTGTTGCAATGACAGTTTATACTTTTCGTCCATCAATAATTCTTCATCTTCTTTGTTTTCTTTATCGAATCGTAGAGCCTATTGGATAGCTCCGACAGCCCCATGAATTGAGGAGAAATTTGAAATTCAATTGAATAATGCCAAGAAATCTTACAGTCATTAATTAATTAAAAACCACAGTTTAACATTTTTTATTTATATATTGATATTCACTGCTCTTTTTATGAATATTGCTCCAATAACTTCGAGATTCTACTAAGCGATATATATTCGCGTATCAGATGTTTCTCTTATCAGGGTCTAACATGGGCCTATTCGATAGCATATCGCACGAAATAATCCGTTCATTCCCATTTGGTTCAGTTGGCTTTAGATGTCGATGCGCCACTGCTGGTTGCGCGAGCTCGCCATCGAGCTTATTCACTAGTTTTGTGCTTGAAGCTTCGAGTGATCTGCCACAACATCATGACACAGTTCTTTAGTTCTGCTGTTAGGGTAGAGCACTTTATCTTATCGGAAACACTAAATCGAGCATCATTAAATCCAGATTTCAGTGTATATATTTTTAACTGAAAATTCAGTTATTAGATTCAAATATCACCTTTATTCTTTAAACATTTATATATTTATATTTATTTATATTACGAAAATCTTCCAAACTTTATTCGCGAATCCAAAAAAGGAAGAGGGGCTTGCAGTCCGATAAATTCTTTAAAAATAGTTTCTCATGGTCTAAATTTAAATGAATATTGTTTTCTTAATGCTGCTCTTCACTTTTGTGGTATTTCTTGATTCTGCTGGCATGTGGAATATGGTGGAGTCTACGCCCATGGATCACAGGCATTTTCTTGTCTGAATGTGTTTTGGCTGCAATTCAGGATATATGATATTGCTTGGAAAGAAAAAAATAATATGAAATATTGCTTAAAGTTTCGAAAAAATGGCGTAGATGTGGGACTTTGAGCTTTTGAAGGAATTTTTTTTAAGATGAGGTATCTTAGCTTAATTTTTGATGTTTTTCAACTTTTTTCGGCACAGAAAAGAATTAGCGTAGTCCATACGAACTAAAATTATTTAAGTGGATTTTGCAATTATTTTATAAAAAATTTTAATGTCAGGTATGTGGACCAATTAATTGTCAAACTATCATTATTTGTACCATGTGTAAATTTGTTTATAAATAAAAATTAACATAAATACTGCATAAATTGATTAATTTCAGTTATTCAAAAAGTTTAAAATACTTTTCATTTCATAAACAAGATGACAACAACGAAACTTTTTGACTTTTGAAGAATATCGTTCGTTCTAAAATATTCAGATTCATTTTAAAAGGATTTAAAATTAATAAAACAACGATTAAGTGGTGTTTCTTAGTAGAAAAGCAGAAGTAAAAATATGTATCCAATTTTTCATAAAAAAGTTATCCGTTAAAAATAATTTCTTGAGAATCAGCAATGTGTGGTAAAATAAGTTCAACTAAATTTTTAGACTGGATAGAAAGAAGGAGTTTATGAGTTGAATTAAGCAAAATATGTGAATAATTTTTTATAAGGTAAACAAATTTTATAAACAATTATCCATTCCCGCTATTTGCGACAAATAAATACCATTTTTTATGAAAAGTACTGTAAATTATCGTGTAATTCCTCAATTCAACTGTAAATAAATCATTGCCATCAAATTTAAGCATTCTATGTCATTATTTATCAAAAATTTGCTATCATTATCATAATGATTCTTAAGGCAAGTAACGTTTGTAAACAAATTATAAACATCAATATAAAGGCAAATAATATGAATCGATACGACGAAACTTGCACTTTTTCTAAGCTTTTCTAATAATAAAAAATTTCTTTACTACATGAGAAATTAAGTGACCAAACATTGCTTTTTCCCAAGAAATTATTTTCATCCGCTTATTTGTTCATACAAACTTCAATAAATATTTAAACTTCTACTGCTCTAATGAAAAACATTTCTAAATTGCTGTGTCACTAATTCTAGATTTTTTTACAATTCTGTTAATTTTTTCAGAAAAATGTATTATTACTTAGAAAAATGTTAAACTTTTACATTCTCTATATCGAGCTTAGATCTTTTGAAAGCTAATAGAAATCTTTTAATCGAATGAAAAATTCTCGGCGTGAATTGTTCTTAAATATTCGCTATTTTCCAGAGGACTGCTACCATAATTATTTTTATTCAATAAGTGAAATTTTTTTAGGTATTTTTGAAATAAGTTTTACTTGTTTAAAAAAGCATTATTTGTGCATTTATTTGTGAAAGAAATAACTATCTATAAAGTGACTAAAAAAAATTGTTCGATAAATTTGTTATTGTTTAAAAAGTTAGACTAAAAATACTGACATAATAAAATACTTTATATTTTGTTAAAAAGATACTTCTTTAAAAAAGACTAAATTGAATAGTTAGTAATTGTTTATATAATTGAGAACTTTGATCCGAAAAAAATATTTCTGTGAGCATTCATTAAGATTGTCATTAATTCTGGAAAATGGGAATTTTTCAAAATTCAGAGCTACTGGATGGAAATAATTCCATAAATATACCTTAATAAGTCATTAAAATTGAGTTTACACCAATTTTATGAGAAGTACTCTTTTGCTCCATTTTTTCGAAAACCGAACTTTTTAATTTAAAGCCCCATATTAAAACTAATACCTGGAGAAACGGGTTAAGATTGATTGATTTTTAAAAAAATTCAGTTTTTTTCGGAGAACGAACAAATTGTGAGGGATTTGCTTTGCCGTATTGTAGCACATTAAAACAAGGTTATCAAATAATGCTCATATTGTAAATATGTATCCAAAAGAAACAACATTTTTATTTACATTTGATAATTTTATTTCTTTCTTAGTAGAAAAATATTGGGATTTAAATATTGTTTTTAATATGAGTGTTTGATTCTAAAAAGTGCTTCGAAATGTCAAATCTTGGGAGTCTTAACTAATTGTTCACTCACTAGTATTGCTATAATAATAAATTCACTATTTTAGCAAAAATGTATATGCCCATTCTTAATTATTCATTTGAAAATTTTAAAGAATAGCTTACTTGAAATATGAAAAAGGTACAGAATTTACTTAAAGTAAGCACTTTACTTTATAAAATAATTTATCTTGCAATTTGATCTTTTAGAGTTGGAAATTGTATAGTCTTTGATTAATATAACTTTGCTCTCGATTTAACACAATATCATCACGACGAAGAGCAAGAACATGCGTATTTATCAACAAATCTATAGTTTAAAACTGGCTAATAATTATTGAAGAGGGCTAATCATTGTACCGATTACATTATAATAGTTATTGAAAAAAAAGTTAACTTTGTTGAATAAAGCATACATGCTCTATTAATTAAAACAAAACAAAAAGTAACTATTTTTATGCAAAACTGTCTATTAATTCGATTAAAAATCATTTTTAAATTTTGTTAATATAGAATGTATGATTAATACAAAAGTAATCTATTTGATATTTACATTATTCGAATGTTGATGTGTACGAAATAAAAGTAACTAGTGTAATTGCATATTAAAACCATTTGATATCACAAATTCGACAAATTCAAAATCTAACGAAGCAATTATAATTATGAAAAAATATTTTTAATATAAAATAAAATGGTAGGGATTATGTAACTATTTAAATTATTAGGGATCTCCCAACTGTTCTAATTAGATAATAATATGATCAATATGAATTACAAAGAGTATCTTTTAAGGTGGCTCCTGCACTACACAATAGTTCTGGTTAGCATCAATAAAGTGTCATCCCGGGTGAAAAAAATTTGCATGGCTCAATCATGGCAAGACACTTGGAAATATCTGGCTAAAGCATGGGTCACGGCTGAATGGCAGCGTGGCGCAAGCCTTGCTCCTGTCCGTTTCCCATGCTTAGGACACGCTAAACACATGAATATTCTTAAGAACATGTATGTAAGTGTAAGAAAAAATTAGCCTGCGCTAACAATGAAAATCTCAATTTTGCTAATAGCCGAGACGTTTCTAAATAGTAGGTTCGCTACCGGGGTGCACCGCACCGGTTAGCGCACCAGGTAGTGTAGCACATTTTCTTTATAGAACTTTTTAAGAATTTAAATGATGCCAGTTGCCAAAATGACTACCATTAGGGAGTCGACAATCCGTCTGAATCTAGTCACGCACTAGGTAGCTTCGCACGTATTCTACGAGAATTTTTTCAAAATTTAGATTGCTTGAACAGCCACAATTACTAAAAATTGTCAGCCGACGATCCGGGTGCACCAGGTCGAGCACCAGGTAGTATAATACGTATTTCACGAGAACTTTGTAAAAATTTAAATTTTGTGAATAATAAAAACAACTCCAAATAATCAGTCGACGGCTCGGATGCACCAGGTCGCTCCCCAGGTAGCTTAGCACGTATTCTACGAGAAGTTTTTCAACATTTAGATTGTTTCAACAGCCAAAATTGCTGAAAATTGCGTGTCGACGATCCGTGTGCTCCAAGCCGAACACAAGCTAGTTCAAAACGTTTTCTGCGAACACTTTTTAAAAATTTAGATTTTGTCAATGATGAAAACAATTCCAAATGGTGATTTGACGACCCGGGTGCACCAGGTCGAGCCTTAGGTAGCTTAGTACGTATTCCACGAAAACTTTTTCAAAATTTAGATTGTTTCAACAGCTAAAATTACTCAAAATTGTAAGTCGACGATCGAGGTGCACCGGATAGAGCATCAGGTAGTATAATATGCATTCTACGAGAACTGTTTTAAAATTTAAATTTTGTGAATGATGAAAACAATTCCAAATGATGAGTCGGTGACCCGGGTGAACCAGGTCGCACCTCAGGTAGTAACCTCAGTAGTAGAACTTTTTTAAAATTTAGATTATTCCAACAGACAAAAGTAATAAAAATTAGAATCGACCTGGGGCGCAACCTGGTGCACCCGGATCGTCGATTAACCATTACAATTTGTTTTCATTATTCACAAACTTAAAATTTTTTAATTCCTCATGGAATACGTACTATACTACGTGGTGCTCGATCTAATATACGCGGATTGTCGACTCAAAATTTTTAATTATTTTGGCTGTTGAAACAATCTAAATTTTGTAAAAGTTCTCGTAGAATACGTGCTAAGATACCTGAGGTGCGACCTGATGCAACCGGGTCATCAACTTACCATTTGGAATTGTTTTAATTATTCATAAAATATAAATTCAAAACAAGTTCTCGTAGAATACGTAATTAACTACCTAATGCTCGACCTGCTGCACACGGATGGTCGACTCACAATTTCTAGTAATTTTGATGTTGGAACAATCAAAAATTTTAAAAAGTTCTCGTGGAATACGTACTAAGCTACCTAAGGCGCGACTTGGTGCTCCTGGGTCGTCGACTCACCATTTGGAATTGTTTTCATCATTGACAAAATTTAAATTTTTAAAAAGTGTTCATAGAAAACGTTTTAAACTATCTTGTGTTCGACCTGGAGCACCCAGATCGTCAACACACAACTTTTAGTAATTTTTGTCTGTTGAAACAATCTGAATTTTGAAAAAATTTTGAATTGTTTTTATTATTCAAGATATTTGATTTTTAAAAAGTTCTCGCAGAAAACGTTTTAAACTAGCTTGTGTTCGACCTGGAGCACCCAGATCGTCAACACGCAATTTTTAGCAATTTTGGCTGTTAAAACAATCTAAATTTTGAAAAAGTTCTCGTAGAATACATGCTAAGATACCTGGGGTGCGACCTGGTACACCCGGGTCATCAACTTACCATTTTGAATTGTTTTAATTATTCAAAAAATATAAATTCAAAACAAGTTCTCATAGAATACGTAATTAACTACCTGGCGCTCGACCCGGCGCAGCCGGATGGTCGACTCACAATTTCTATTAATTTTGGCTCTTGGGACAATCTAAACATTGAAAAATATCTCGTGGAATACGTACTAAGCTACCTAAGGCGCGACTTGGTGCATCCGGGTCGTCGACTCACCATTTGGAATTGTTTTAATCATTCAAAAAATATAAATTTTTAAAATGTTCTCGTAGAGTACGTAATTAACTACCTGGCGCTCGACCCGGCGCAGCCGGATGGTCGACTCACAATTTCTATTAATTTTGGCTCTTGGGACAATCTAAACATTGAAAAATATCTCGTGGAATACGTACTAAGCTACCTCAGGCGCGACTTGGTGCATCCGGGTCGTCGACTCATAATTTTGAATTGTTTTAATCATTCAAAAAATATAAATTTAAAAAAAGTTCTCGTAGAATACGTAATTAACTAGCTGGTGCTCGACCTGGAGCACCCGGATGGTCGACTCTTAATTTCTTGTGATTTCGGCTGTTGGGACAATCTAAAATTTGAAAAAGTTCTCGTGGAATATGTACTTAGCAACCTGAGGCGCGCGACCTGGTGCACCCGGGTCGTCGACTGACTATTTAGAATTGTTTTAATCAATCAAAAAATATAAATTTAAAAAAAGTTCTCGTATAATACGTAATTAACTACTTGGTGTTCGACCTGGTGCACCCGGATAGTCGACTCAAAATTTCTAGTAATTTTGGCTATTTGGACAATCTAAATTTTGGAAAAGGTCTCGTGGAATACGTACTAAGCTACCTAAGGTGCGACCTGGTGCACCCGGGTCGTCGACTCACCATTTAGAATTGTTTTAATCATTCAAAAAATATAAATTTGAAAAAAGTTCTCGTAGAATACATAATTAACTACCTGGTGCTCGGCCTGGTGCTCGACCTGGTGCACCCGGATAGTCGACTCAAAACTTCTAGTAATTTTGACTGTTGGAACTATCTTAATTTTGAAAAATTTCTCGTAGAATACGTGCTAAACCACCTAGTGTGCGACACAGTGCATCCAGGTAGTGAACTTACCATTTAGAGAAGTGTCAGCTTTTGGCAAACCTAAGATTTTAATTTTTAATGCAAGCTCATTTTGTCTGACACTTATATGTTCTTAAGAATATTCAGTTGTAGTTACCGCGTCCTAAGCATGGGAAACGGACAGGAGCAATGCTGCCATTCAGCCGTGACCCATGCTTTAGCCAGATATTTCCAAGTGTCTTGCCATGCTTGAGCCATGCAAACTTTTTTCACGCGAGATTCTCTCAAGAACAACAAAATCCAAAACAAATCTCCAGACGGAAGTTTCAAACTTTTTTCCTACATTCTAAATACAGAGGTAGTGCGGGCACTTCGAGGGCTACTGATATGACAAGGGAAGTTCTGCAGGGTGAGGTTATGAGTTCCATTCTATTTTCCTTATTCTTTGAAGTCCAAGGAATTTATGAAAGCGGAAGGAATTATAGGTGTATCCGTGAATCATGTGATGGAAATTCTTCTTCTGGCATATGCCGATAATTTAGTTATAATTGAAAACTCATAAGTTCAAACGAGAAAAATTCTGAAGTGCTCACTCAAATATTGTAAACTAAACAATCTTCAGGTAAATGACAAATTTTAATTCATGGACAACAATCGAAAGACGCTTTAATAGTCTGATCGCGAGTACGCTAATATGTGGTGCGGAAGTATGTGCTAAGGTATGCTTTTTGCGATTATAGCGATTAGCCGAAAATAAACACACTTTAACAAAATATAACTGGTGCTCACTGGTGCCAAATGCTTTTGAAATAATAGGGGAGAAAGATAACTGGGATTCTTTGTCTTTGTTCTCCATATAAAGTAACAAAGTTCGCTTAGTCACTGCTTATGAATCTTCCATGTAAAGCAAAGACTTGAGAAAGATACTTCGTTCTCAATCTCAGCAAGTTCTGTCATCTCTACATTTACAGAAAGGTACTCAAAAATATCTCACATCAAGAATCCCAATTAGCTATCTTAGAATTATAGCTCAAATCAGATTCTTGAATAATGATCAACCAAAATTTTAATTAAAGAAAAACTTATAGAATAGATGGTGCAGTGGTTGTGAATTGCAAATTCTCGACCTATAGGTTCTAAGATACATAAAATGCTACTACTGCAATTTTTTAGCATGGTCAATTTTTTTGACCATGCGCGCAGCTTACACAAAATATTAAAATTAAGATGTCCATAAGCTCAATTAAATGAATAATATTTTATGAATAGAAGATCAAAGAGGATTGTTATTTCTTTTTTAATTTTTGCGTAATTTCTAGTAGTATGTCAATCACTATCTTCCTGATTAAATATATAAAACAAGTGTCTGCAAAAAAATAATGCGGACTTTCTTTAAAAAGTTTGAAACTTTATTGTTAAATTTTAAGTCATCTTATTTTATCTTTTATTTTAGAACCAGGTCGGCTGTTTTTCCAATATTAAAATTATATTTCCATTATTTAGAATATAAAGATTCGTGAAATTAACAGTTTAAAGAAAATATATTACCTTATTTATTATTCTTACAAAAAGGTATTGCGAAATATAAGAGAAAACTAAAAGTTATGTAAACTATATTGCTAATTTTTCTTTTTCTATGTCGCTCAGCTTCTCTTCAAGCTTATGCTTGATGTTTTGTTGTCTGACTTTGCCTGTATCGCGATAAAAAAACCCTTTATTTAGATTAGTTTCGCTTGAAAATGAAAAAACTTTCAATAATATAATGAATTTATTATCTGACGCCATTTAAAATAAATTACTTTCAAATTCCTCCTGAGCTACGACCACCTGAAATATTTTGTAAAAAATACATAATTCTTTGGTGAGATGTAATATAAATAGAACGAAGAATAATTGTGAAAAAATACATATCTTCACTGTAATTTTCGTAACAGATAGCCCTAGTCATTTGAAGAAACATATACAAGTATATATTTTATTATATAAACGCAAATTATGTAAATAATTTTATTATGCACTGAAATATATAATTTAATAATTTGGGGAAATTTCAAACACAAAGGTATACATGCTTATTCTCTAAGTTTTATCAAAAATGAAATAATATGTTACCTAATACTATAAAAATTGAGTTATATTATATTATATTGTATAATTGATACAGATATTATAATTATAATATGG
>NC_046659.1:156887279-156913362 GCF_010883055.1 Belonocnema kinseyi
AATAAAATTAAATGATGATTAACGTTAAATTCAATTTTGGTTTTCAAAATTAGTTACAAATTGTTATAGATCTATTTTTTCAGAATTGAACTATTATTAAGAAATATATTACTTTTAAGAAACATTAAAAATGTTGTCTTAAACTCTTCTCGGATTAAATTTGTTAGAAAGAGTAAACTTATTAAAATATCAATTGATTTATTTGTCTATAATTTTCATATAATTTTATTTTTACTAAAATAATGTTGGTTTGAGAAAAACTCTAGGCCATTAAAATATAAGAACCTCTTTGCCCAAAATGTTTTTAGAGGAATATTTTAGTAGAAAAAGTTTTTTTTTTCATTATTCACCTACTTCTTGTATTATTTCAAAGTATTATAATTTTGTGGAAAGGATTTGTTGACATAAGTTATTCATTTCAATAAAATGAAACTTTTTTGAGAACAAAATTTTTTGCTGACATTCTGCTTTTGAAGAAAGGCTGGTTATATAAACATTTAAACTTTAATTTTTACGAAATGCACATGATTTTTTATACAAATAATTTTTCTTGCGGAAACGTTTTTGAGCCACCAAAATACAGCAAAATCAGCAAAAAATTATACCTTTCTTGACGCGCTCAATTTTTAAAGCTTCTGGTGCTGGAGTCAATATTTTAGCTGAAACTTTAGAGTGGACATTGTAGCCTTAACTAGGGGCAAAAAAAAGAAATCTGTCGACCTCTTCCTACTTTTATTTTGCTGTCGTCTTCCTTTCGATCATATTTTGTAATATTAAAAAAAAATTGTATGGGAATATCCGATATTTATTTTGGTAAGGAACGATCATCACACCCAATTAACCTACACGATGAATGCCGCATTCTTATCTTCGTAAAAATTTTTGATGTACTGGTAAAAAATGTTTAATATGAGTCAGCAATCAAGTAATATTTATTCGTGTATTTTTTCCACATTTGAAGAATGTGCTGAGTTCCTGATTGTATAAGTTTAAAAAATTTTAGGTTAAAATTACTATATTTGAATGTTTAGTATCGTCGAGTGGTAAGCTGACTTGCCATCTTCTGTCAAGAAAATTTTGTTTTTCGTTACCGGAAAAAATAAATAGTAATACGCGTGTTAGTTTCAATAATAGTTACCTAATTTTTTATTTGTTTTGATTTCACAATGCGTATTAGTATCGATACAAGTCTCAGATTAGTTATGTCTCAAGATAAATAGTTCATATTTTAAAATAAAAATCGTGAAGTATTGATCCTTTGTAAAAAAAACTATTTCATTGAAATCGATTAGATGGAATTCTGATCATTTATACTTTGACTGCGATACCTTTGCGAAAGATAACAATTTGCATTTCAAAATTTTCGGATAAAATCAAAAGATTTTAATTGCCAAAATTTTTGCATCAAGGAGGAAGGCTATCAAATTTTCAGAATGTAAGTTGCTGCATGTGTAATTTCACTGAATTAGTTATTGTGAAAAAATATATATTAAATAGGCTTGTAAAGCCAGTCTTCAGCCAACTATCAATAGTTAGCCACGTGTCAATAATTTTTTTAGGAATATATTATAAAGAGTTTACTGTCAGACCATGTCGTACAAAAGTTCGGTTTATAGAGTCAGTTGCAATTTGGTATGAACCACAAAATCTAAAATAGTAGCCAAGTTGTGAATATTTAACTCACCAGTTATCAGTGAGCTTTCCAAAATGAAGCCTTGCATTCAAAAGTACTGGAAATTGTAATACCTAAGAATGCCGTTTCTGTCCTTCTTTAAATCCAGTATTAGACAGCGCAAGCATTTAGAATCCAATCCCTTTCAAAGCCGATCAGGGCTACCAAACGTAACCTAAAATAAATTAAAAAATTATTTCATTTAAACGCATTGCAAGGCACTTCAAAGGCAAAACTTAGTAGAATTATGCATACAAAATTATCACAAAAGTAACGCTTTATTCAAATGTGATCAATAAAAAAATCATGCTAAACAAATCAAAAAGATTAGGCTTCATCACAGCAACCTATGTAGCCATCAATCTTGACAACATAAAGTGACTAACACTGGGTTTTTTTAATGCTTTAAACAAAAAAGATTAATAAAATAAAAAACTTAACGAAAAAAATAATGCAACTTCCAACACAAAAAATGTATTTTTAACTTACAAGTTGATTTTTTTACCAAGAAGACAAATTTTTAACAAAATAAATGAATTTTCAAGAAAATAGTTCAATTTTCAATCCAAATTATAAATTTTTGGCCAAGAAAATGAAATTTCAATACACAAAAGACAAATTTGTAGAGAAAAATTGGACTGTCACATTTTTAGTAAAAAGTAATATATTGTAACCAAAATTTTCAAACAAATAGCTGAACTTTCAACTATAAAAGATCAATGTTAAAGCAAACATGGATTGATTAAGATTTCCGTTAGAGATTTAATTTAGAACACTTAATTTTCAACAAACAAGTTAAATTTTCAACAAACAACGAATACATTTTTAACATATTAGTTCTAATTTTAAGTATCTAATTGAACTTTGAACTAAAGAAATTTTTTTTTTCGCTATTTATAAATAGCAAAAATCTTGAAGACTTAATAAAATCGTTATATTAGGAGACAAATCCTGGGACGATCGTAAAATTGACAGGATGATTAGAACAAGAGCTGATTTAAATAGCCTGTAAATTATTACTTTTTCCGTTTTAATTTGCAAGTGGTATTTATGTTGAAATGTATTGTTTATTATTTTTTTATATTAAAAATATTAATTAATATTAAATAATTATAAAGTTACTTTTAGTAATTAAATGTTTAAGTTGATAATTTAAAAAATTCTTGATTCAGATTAAATTTACTGAATTTTCTCACAATAATAAAGAAACTAATGTAAATCCGACAGAACATTATCAAACTGTTAGACCGTTTTTTATAATGGTTTAGTCAATATAACTCGTAAACGATGCATTTAATTGACATACTTTATAGTAGTGAATTTGTTCAGAACAAAAAAGATGAACAAAATTCATATATGTAGGAATAAAATTATTTCATTTTCATTGAAAAATAAACGAATAAACGTTGTTTTTTGCATGAAAATTAGGGTTGAAAAAATAATTTTTTGGTTGAAAAAAATAAAGTTATACATTCGTACATAGCATGGTTACATACTTTACAATTCTATAATACATTTTAAAAAATTGGTGAAGATTCGTCTATTTGTTGTCTCACAAAGTAATTGTTAATTAAGGCCTAAATATTCCTACAACCATTTTTTAAATATTGTGAGCAACCTGAACTCACCTATTAGTTGCAGGTCTACAGTTGTAGGTGCAGCAATACAAAAAATGTTATTTTTCTTTGTTAAACCATCTCTTAGTGGTCAAATGGAAAATGTTTTTTATAAACAGTTTATTAATGAAAAAATAAAATGTACAAAAAAACGTGACACAGATTTTACATTGATTATTTTTCTTGCAAAATTCATTACTTATTTATTTAAATAATATTACATGTTCAAATAATAGATTGTTTAAGTCGTTGAATTGTTAAATGAAGCCGCATAAGAAAAGATAAAGTGTACGCATTTATTAATTTTTATATATTACGATTAAACAATGTAATAAACGAATTATAATTACAATAATAATTTCGAAGAAAATACATTTTTTCCTCTGAAAAATGTTTAAAAAAAGGGAAAAATGCAAAATTTTTTTGATTCTTAATTTTTCTTATTAATTAGTTAAAAAGTTACTTAATAATTTGCTATATTTTTACCTGTCAAGGTGAAATCTGTGACGTTTGTTATTAAATTCCGTCGGTTTTATTATCCTAGTGTTAAAAACAAACGAGATAATTCAATTGTTTATAAGCTAGAAAATTAAATTATTTTTCAATTTGATATAATTATTAATACAAATAAAAAAGATATTTTAAAGACGACATATTTTTAAAGTAAACCTTTCAAACTCTTATTTGATACCGGTTTCATTCATGTGAGACTGCTATGGTAATTTTGTCGCTACGCTATTTTGAAAATGGTTGTAAAAATACTTAGGCCTTAATTAACAATAACATTGTGAGACAAAAAATAGATGAATCCTCACCAACTTTTTTTGCTATTTTATAGGATCCTAAAGTATGTAACCATCATATGTAAAAATGCCTAACTTCATTTTTAGCGACCAAAAAAAATTAGTTTTTAATCCTAATTTTAACCCAAAAAACAAATTTAAATTTTATATTTTTTATTTTACAGCCCACCCATATTCATTTTCCGTCACTTTGAAACTGGCTACGGTACTGTTTTTTTTTCATGATTTAACCAATTTTTTTCATTTTTCTTTAAAAAAACTTGCAAGATAGATTATCATTATTTTTCAACCAAAGTAATGAATATTTTAAATAAATAATTAAATGTTTAACATAAAAAAGGCTAGTCTTGTACAAAATAAGTGAATTATGAACTAAAACTATTTTTTTTTTTTTAAACCAAACACATGAATTTTTAACCAAAAAGAATGATTGCCAATCAAAAAGATACATTTCTAACAAAATGCATGAATTTTCGACAAATTTTGAAGTTTTCAACGAATTCTTAACCTGAAAGTTAAATTTTCAGTTGAGGAATGAAATGATGAACCGAAAAGGAGAATTAGTCACTAAAAATATGAATATTACATCAGAAAAGAAACTATTCCATGTTTAGTCCCAAACTTATAGTTTGAATTGAAAATTGTTTTTTTAGTCAAAAATTAAACTCTTTGGCTTAAAATTTAAGTATTCAGGGAAAATTCGTTTTTGTCCTAAACAATCAACTACTTCGTTTAAAGCTTAACTACTTTTTTCAAATTAATTTTTTTTTCTCCAGTTTCACCATTTTAGCTATACGTTCATGTTTTCAGGTTAGCAATTTAACTGTTTTGTAGTAAATTCAACAATGTGATTGAGAATGGACTTTTTGGTTAAGAATTCATATTATGGTTTAAAAAATGAACTATTTGGTTAAAAGTTGAACTATTTCTTAATGAAAATCTAAAAAAAAATTTAAATTCATCTTCCTGTTATAAATCAATCTGATTGGTGAAAAATTATTCTTTTTTGTTGAAAAATGATTACCATATGGATAACAAATTAATCTTTTTCCGTTACAAATTTTTGTATTTTTTTGTTTGTTAAAATTAAATTTCTCATCAAAACATGTGTTATTCATACATTTTAATTAAAATTCGTTTTTTGGTTAAAAAATTAATATTGCTGATTGAAGAGGCTAAAAAATAACCGAAAATCGATAATAATAAGAATATATATAAGAAATTATCTGTTCAAAGTAACATTGACTGATTAAACCCATTTATTCTTTAAATGTAATTGCATTAAGGAAAATTTAAATTAATTAAAATTACATACAAATATATATTAAATAAATTTGTTATATCAAAAAGCCTTTGTTGATTCAGCTATTGCTACACATATAGAGTTTGTTTATTTTAAAGCGATAAATATACTCTTCATACAGAAGCCTATCAAATGCCTACGCGTAAACAAAAATTTCCGAGAAATTTTTTAAAACTTCTTTCTCAGTGTCAGAAATAAAATGAAGATTTTTGTCTTAACAATGCTCTTCACCTTGGTGGTGTTTCTTAAATCTGTTCGTAAGTAGAAAAGAACATAATACTAAATTAATAATTTACATTTCCAATTCCCATATAATAACCGTTTCCGGGGTTGCCTCGCACTAGCATTGTTATTAAATCGGTATTATCGAAACGTAAACAGTCAGGGCCACCTTAACCGGTCCCAATAAAAAATGCATAATATTGCGCAATATACTCGACTGAGTACTCGCTCACTGCAGCTTTTCCGATGAAAAAGTGGCATCCGTTTCTCGGTCTGTCCTCTAAGAAACTGCATGGGTCAGGAGTTCTAGAAATTACAAAACCAAACCGACTTCTATCAACCTGTAGTATATTATAGCAAAAAACTGGTTCAAAACTGATTCAAAACTGGTTTCTGACTTTGAAACAATTGAAATATAAGTTATTGTCATAGTATAATATTTTATCTTGCTTTGTAATAATTCATTTACTGTATTAAAGGTCATATTAACCCTCTACCGCCCACAGTGACATATATGTAACGTTCGGTAGCCTTGGCAGTTTTTAAATATTACTTTAAGATGAATGGCATTTTTTATAGAATCGATTTATATGTTAGTCAGAAGGCTAATGAGCTGAATTTTTTTTATATACACTGCACCTTAGGCATAACATTCTTTATAAACATAAAGTAAGCAAATAAAAAAATTTTAAGGGCGGTAGAGGGTTAACTTTCTGCCAATACTTCCGTACGCTCTAGGAGGTCGCCGAAATACATATTGTTCAAAAGGTCAAAAAGACCCACTTTTTCGTGCGGTTGTGCTTTAGAATTTATTGTTAAAACCAAAAATTAAAATTTCTACATTGTCTATTTTAAGGTTAGATCTCTTGAAAGCAAAAAGAAATCTTTCTATTAAATAAAAACTACTGTCTCCGAAATGTTGTTAAAAAAATTCTGTTCTTAAGAAGAAATCGTCTTGCCTTTTTTATTTTTTGATAAAAAACTATACAGAACAACCAAAGTCAACATTTTCCCTGAATATTTTGAAAAATTTAAAATTATCTTGAATAAATCTGTTATTCTTAATATAATCTCTGGCAACATTGTTCAAATGAATTGTAAAACGTTAAACAGTTTTGAATATCGAAAACAGAATTCTGTTGAAAAGTAGTTCACCTAGACCCTATATATGTTTGAGTCCCTGCGGCCTGCGACAGTTGGTTCTCAGGCCTTTGTACTTTTCCCACATTCATTATACAACTTTTAAAATTAAAGATCAAATCATCAACATATTGAATTTCGTTATTGCGCAAGATACGAAAGTGCGTAAACTCGCACTACTTCTTTCGGCTATTCTGCTGGTGTTTTTCATCAACGAGTGGCAACCGTCTATCGCCCCGCGAACTGCGTAACTGCTTAGCCAGAAATTCTACAAAGGCCGAGACCGGGAGGACATATTTTTAAAAAATTTTACTAAGCAATAATTACTTTTACCTGAGAAGTGACGAATGTCGAAGTACTTTAAAATCATTTTGAAACTTTTTTTATAAAAAAAATGGAGAAATGTATAGCTTTTTCGTCTTCCTTACACTATATCGCTTTTTGAACTGTATATTCTTGTTTCAACTAAATCAATCAAAAAAACATTACTACCCATAATTCTACATTATGTCCAATATTCATTGGTGCATTTAATGAAAAAAAGTCTATCACACATTTTACTGCAACTTGTGCTAGTCGTAGGGCTCACGAGTTACATCGGGTTATAGACTATAGATAGACTCTGGTCGATGGGATCTAACCTAAGGAGCGGTCCTTTTAGAGGGTAGTGAGAAGCCTTCTGAAATATCGAATAATCGAGTTCTCATGCTCGAACACCCCACCCTGCCCTCCTCACTAAAGTTGGACAGGCAGGAGTCACAAAGGAGGTGTCTTACTTCGGGACACCAGGTTGAATCCTATAGTATGTACACCCGCCCCCTACAGTTGGATGCTAAATGATACAAGTGGCAACAATCCTGCTAATGAAGACAGCAAAGCAAGGCTCTCAAACAGCAGCTAAGGCACCCCACGGGGGGGAGGGGCTGCGGATTTTACACCTGGAGCAACTTCTCACGCCCATCTTATGGGATGAGGATAAAAAGGAAAAAGGACTCCAAGCCATCGATGCCTGGCTACGTCACAAACCTGAGTTGAGATATAAGCCTTCGTCTTACTTTTATGGCTATTTTCAATAGCATCGTCAAACAAGTATAATACAATGTACATTTTTGTTCAGACAGGTATACACTTGGAGTTATAAATGGCTCGTGTTGGAGTCATTAAAATTTGACTCAAGAGATAAATGCATGTGTGCAAGACATAGAAACTTGTCTCCAAGACATAAATTAAAGTCTGGCTCCGTCTCAAAACTGAGACATGCTAGTATTTGGTCTTCCTTAATCCTCAGTCAAAGCCCTTGAGGCTCTGTACTGCCGACCCTATTTAAGAGCAAGTAGGACTAACTTCTGGCTGACCCAACTGGGATCTGCAGCAAGACCAAAAGCATCCGGAGGTGCTGATTATACAGTGAAACTATCTTGTTTCAGCTACACGTAGAAAAACTGGCGGGTTTAAAGATCAGAAAAACTTATAAATACACATTGGGCCTAACATAAAGAGGATCTTAGAGGGAGGCGTGTAGAAGTTTCCACAAACTATGGAAATATTGACGATTTAGAGCACTCCGCAGATTTCCTGCGAAGGGCTCTGAGTACATGATATAAAAAAATGCCCTACAAGCACAATAAGTCTAGGAAAGGAACAGCATAGTGGAACAACCGCCTGGAGAAACTCTGTGAAGAGACAAAAGCTATGCGCAACAGAGTCAATAAAACTAAATGGCATTCAGATAGGTACATCTCTAATAGGGCCCAGTATGGATACAATAAAAATGTAAGGAAGTACAGATAGGAAGACTTGGAACGGCTTCTGCGAGGCATCAAAATGCATTCCGAAACAGAGAGGATCCACAACATCCTAGCGAAAAACCTGGATACTCGCCTCAGGCTATTAAGGCTCGATAATTGCGAGTTTGTCGAAGATGAAGAAGCTAAGCTGAACCACCTGATGGAATTTTACTTCCCGGGTTTTCAGCGAATCCGAACCGACCAAGAACAGGAAAGTTGGGGCCAAGAGTTGGAGAGGGCCGATTGATATTTTGCTGCCAAGTTCGTAGACATAAAAAAGATGGAATGGGCGCCAACCTTTCTGGTAATCTAATAAGCTGGATGGGAAGCATGCTAGTTTAACCGCGAATTGGAATTTTTTTATTTCCCATTACATGTTGTGCAACCATAATTTTAATTTTACATTTTTCATCAGAAAATTAAAAAAATTTGTAGCATTTTTTCGTGTCGCACGTTTTTTGACTTGAAATTTTAATTTTCGTTCGTTTCTTTGGATTTTGAAGATGCTATAACTCTGACAATTTTCTTTTTATCCATAAAAGGCATAAGAATAAATTATTTTAGTTTTCGTATGATACGAATAGCCGTAGATTCAATTTTTATATTTCGAAAAAAATAGTCTTGAAAATTTGTTTAATGCTCTATTTTTTGAATTATTATGAAAAATTTCTGGCTGACAAACTCGTCCTTTCTTTTCACATCCTTATGATGTGTGACAAAGAGCAATCCAATCTACGTATTGCTACAAAGGTTATCGTGATTACAGAAATTATCAAAAAATCCCTATATTTCTTTTTGCAGAATCATCTTGCAATCCATCATCATCATGGTACCCCAGGCCAGAACCCGGAAAAGAATATGCAACCCCTTACAATCGACCAACACTAAGTAATTTAAAGACTTAATCTAAAGTAAATATTACAGAATGTTGCAAAAACATTTTTGTGGTTAAAAATTCAAATTTTTGGTTGAAAAATTATATTTTAGTTAAGGATTCAGGTATTTTGTTGCAATTTCGTGCATAAATTTGGCTTTAAAAATATGTCTTTTTAGGTTGAAAATACCACTACTTGATTGAAAGTTGCGCTACTTTCTTGAAAGTAACTTTTTTAGTTAAAGATTCATAATTTTAGTTAGATAATAACATTCTAATGATTACTTGAAAATTAACTGTTTTTTTAAAAAATCATACTATGGAGTTTAAAGTTCAAGACTTTGCTAGAAAATTGACCCGTTTGTTAGAACATCAAACTGTTTTGTGGAAGATTCATTTTTGAATTGGAAATTAACTCCCTTACCAAAAAATTTATCTACACCAATTATGGTTAAATATTTACATTTTTTAGTTTAAAATTTTCACTTTTCTGCTCAATGTTTTTAGAAACTATAATAGCATCTATTGTCCAAACTATTTAGTGAACAAATTTTGTAATTTGTTTGAAATTTGATTTTTAGATAGAAAAGTAATCATCTTGTTTAAAACTTCATCTTTTTAGCTTAAATCTGTTAAATTAAAAATTAGTTAAAATCTGTCTTATAACCTGTGAAAGCTTTTACAAACCTTGTTCACTTAAATCCTTTAGGATTCCGAGAAGCGTCCTGATGTGTTTGAAGATCTTTAGAATTTTGTGAATTTTTTAAAAATCTGAAGAAATCGCTTGAAATCCGTAAAAATGATCTCTATTTCAAATTAAATGAAAGTTATTCATTGAATTTAATTAAATGTGTTTTTCGAAGTTCACCAGAAACATCTTGAACTTTTTTTTATTCATTAAAAATCCTTTGAAACCTTCAAAATGTTTTGAAATTTTAAAATACTTTAAACACCCTTAAAATTTCTTCAAAAACTTTAAAATATAATGTAAATAAACGAATAATTGGATTGCACTTTATCTATATTTTGCATCAACTTGCATCAACTTCATAAGAGGAACAAATTCAAGATTCGACAGCATATAATTTTTTGCACGAATAATGAATGTTTTTGGTTAATAAATAAAACTCTTAATTTCTTGCATGCTTATCAGTAGAATCTTAATTTAGTATAATGTAATAGTTATATAAGGAATTTTTAAATCTTTAAAATACTTAGTAACTATGTTTTTCTTACTTTCCCATGATTCAACCATTCAATTACTTATTTAATACAAAATTATTTAGTTATGGAGAAAGATAAGCCAGTGGAAATATATCCGAGAGAGTTTAAGGGTGGTGAAATACTGGTACGCTGTATTTGGATGATTGGAATTTATTCCGAGGACGACTTTTATTTTGTACCTGAAAATGAGCGAAAAATTATGAGTTTTGGACCGAATCTACGTACTTGATGATTGACTTTTCCCTTCAATCATATGAATAAATTATATATTTCTGAATAAATCCACAGTTCGAAGGTGGCCGAATTGTTTAAGGAGACCAATCATTGTACCAGTTACCCTATAAGAGTTATTGAAAACAACCCTTCTTGAAAACAGAAAAATACTCTATCAATTTAAACAAAACAGAACATTATTTATTACAATTATTAATATGCAAAAATGTATATTAAAATTTGTTAAGTTTCGATAATACACAATGTATCGTTAAATCGAAAGTGATTAATTTGATATTTTGATCATGTAAATCTTTGTTTAAATGAAAAATTAAATAAATAAGTGTACAGAATTTGGTCAAATTATCAATTTTTTATTCAAACCATTTAATTTTAATAAATAACACCTAATGATTTTTAAGCCTAACAACAAATTCTAACATATAATCATTAAAGGAGAAGATATTTAATATACGAATTCTGTAGATTCTATTGAATTTAACTCGAATTTTTGACTTATTATGAAATATTCAAATAACTTTTATTTTTTAATGTTAGTTCAAACATTTGAATTATAAGGAAAAATTATATTTTGAAAAAAATTATTTTAAAATGAGGCGAATTTTGGGAAATACAACTATCTAAGGCCGATAGAAACTGGGAAGTTAAAAACAGACTCGGAATATGGTCAGGAGTGAATGACTTGGTAGTCAAGTTGTCGGTCAGATTATGAAAGAAAGAGCAAGGCAGTTTGTCAAAATTACTTATGAAAGCGTGCTATTTGCTAGTCGATGGTGAAAGCCGTGAAATAAAAGACGCATTCCGAGACACTTTAAATGATACTATAAGTACTTGCGATCATTGGAAAGGAATAATTCTGCTAGGAGATATAAATGGATGAGTTGGGTCTAACGTGCGTATATGCAAAGTATACTTATGTTTAAATTATCAAAATATCCCTTAAATATGAATATCTTGATTATTTCTTCCAAATCAGGGATTAATGCTAAGAGCAATATTTTTTGATAGTATATTTGAAAATTATTTAAACAATTTAAGTTTTTTAAACTATTTTTAACTCTGTGAACCTTGAAAATTTACTACTTTCTAGAATGAATAACGCAGTTAATTAATACTAATAATAAGAGTCATATTCTTTGTGAAAAACAGTATCAAATTGTTTATGAAATCAATATCACTCAAAAATAATTAATAATTGTTTAAATATTTGAAATCAAACTTATGTATCTTTAGAAAATATATTTTAGTCTCAATATTCTTTATTTACGTCATCAATGCCAGAAAATACTAATTTTTTATGATTTACAGGGGAAAAATTGCTCAAGCAAATAATGATTCTTTAAAGAATTCAAAAGTAGTTTTAAAATACTGGGACACCTGTCACTTGCCGAATAAAAATAATGCATGTTAAAAAATTCCAAAAAATGCAGTTTTAGTGACAGTTCTTTTAATAAAAATTTTTTTATTATCAAAGATGCATTATTCTGATTTATTTGTAATCAAATATTTTTAATTTTCGAACTTGATTATATTTTTTCGAACGACAATTTATTAAACTTCAAAAATTTTGTTTACCTGCATTTTGAGCATTATTATCATTTTAACAATTCTAAAAAAAGGACAGAATTCTTATTACTTATCCACTCGACCTTACTCTAAGGACTTAAGCAGTCCTGAAAATGTAAAGCTTGTTCCTACAAAAACAAATACAAATTTTTGCTCTAAATCTCTACAACTTTTGACAAAATTGATATTTATTTATTTTAGCTTCAGATTCGGTTGAGGTATACTAAAATTTTCTTTATATGTATTTACTATATTTATGTTCTCTCTTGCAAAAGTCCGGAGAATGTTGTGAACGACTTCAAAGTGAAGAAAAGTGGCATCAAATTTTTTTTAAACATAAGAAGACTATATTGAAACCAAAAATTTCGCTTTTTTCTGTTTTTTGTAATTTCTAAAAATTGTTTCTTCTGTGAGGAACACCACCTGCGAAATTAATGTAAGCCAAATCATTTTTGTGGCCAGGAGAAAATTAATCGGAAAAAATTATTTTATTTAGGAATTACGATCTACTGTAATTTTATATTTTTCTACTAATTACATAAATTTGAATATCTATTTACGTAAATTATGGGACAATCCTTCATCTATGGAATGATCGAAAGAAGTTATAGTGGATTTTCTATTATTTTACAAACGTCCTGTGAGATATTTGAATTATCGACTAGTTATTATTTCTATGAAACAAAATTACAGAAATTACTGAAAATTAAAAAATACGTAAAAATGTAGGTTTTTTAAATTTTTAGGCATTATTTACCACATCACTGATTAATTTTTAACAGCGTAATTAATTATGTGCAGTGATAAAGTAATCATATGAGCAGATAAAGACACATCTGTGATTTTCATGTGGATCCTCAAATCGATACAATTAACAATCAATTTTAGGAAACCATTTCAATAATTAATTAGAAAATAAAAAATACAGGTCCTGTCTGCGAAGGGCAAGCAGCAGTCGAAGTATTGCTTATCCCATTTCTAAATTCTTTACGTTGATCATCAAGTTCGGGGTTCTTCAAAAAAAATTTCAACGAAAAAACATTTGTACGCCTTTTTACAGAACCATCATCATCCAGTTCATCGGTATCAAAGGAAACCAATTTAGGTAATTTAAAAACTAAAATATAATTTAAAACATAGTCTTATATGGACAGATCTAGAGGTTGAAAAAAATAGTGTTTACTCTGAGTGCAAAAAAACTAATCATGGTTAGTTAAAATTTTATTGTTATTTTGAGTGTAATTTAATGAATGCAATAAAATTTTATAAAACAATTCATTTAACAATATTTTTCGTGATTTAGTTACGGAAAAAATAAACGGCTAAATTTATCATTCGACATGCATAATTTGATCTCTGAAAGAATTTTTTGTGGTGCTTAGTAAATTTTACAACATAGAAATTCATTTGAGAGTATAAATCGTTTAAAAACCCTTAAATATGATTTAAGTCAAGCTGATTCATTGATTTTTTATGACAAAAGGTCAAGTCCCTGAAAATATTTTAAATCCCTAAAAATCTTTGAAGATTTAATTAACTCGTTGAAATCTTGTAAAATTCTTTAGCATCCTTTAAAATCTATTTGAAAAATACAAATAATTTGCAAGCCCTTGAATATAATTTCACATAAAAAATGTAATCCTTACAACGATTTCAGAGTAATCCCTAGCTTTAACAAAAATTAACTTTGTGTCTTAAGATTTAGCTGCCACATTTGAAATAGATACCATGTCAACTGTCTTGAATTTGGTTTTGTTTCAATTCAAAAAATTCAACTTTGACTACTTGAAAATTACCTGCTTTTAAAAATCACTTTTATTTCAGTGTTAAATTAAACCTAATAATTAAATTGAAATGAAATATTAAGACAATTTTTGAAATCCGCAAAAATATTTTTGTAAATTCTTGAAAAGCATTGAAATCTTTCAAACTTAATTCATATATTTAGAAATGTTCCAAATTCTGTTTGAAACTTTAAAACCCTTGGAAGTCGATCAAAATTTATTTAGATCATTAGGGAATTCTCAAAATATCTGATAGGTTTAAAAATCTTTGAAATTCCGTGTAATTTGTATGAAATCTGACTCTAACTTTCAACAAACAAATCATTTGATTGTACTTTCTTTATTTTTCGCATCATCCCTTCAAATATTAAAACATTTTGTATAATGATTTTCATAGAAGCACGAAAAAATGATGATGAATTTATTATAGGAAAATCGTAATAGGCCTTTACTATAGCTTTTATAATATTTTGTCTTAAGGGTGGATTTGAAAGTATTGTAAATGATGGTTCAAAGTACAGCGTTATAGAACGCGAAATCGTGAAGAAGATAGAGATTCGATATTTTTAATTACGTATTTTACAGAAATAAAGACTGTTCGAGATGCAAAAATAAAATATAAAATATAATTATCTTAATTGGTATACTCTTTATTTATTATAATTCAGTAGTTATGAATTAATAATTTTTTAAATCTTTAAAATAGTTGGTAAATATATTTACCTTACTTAACCAGAATCACATAATTAACCAAGAAAAGTCAAACTTCTTCTCGGCAAGAAATTTTTCGTTTTATCACCAAGCGATTGGATACAAATAAATATACAGTCTTAAAGGGGCCAATCCTTGTTTGAAGCGGCCAATCATTCTACCGATCACCCTGTGAGTTTGAGAAAAGGACCGTTCTTCGATGAAGCGCACACATTCATTAAAGAAAAACCAAAATTGTTAATTTTAATTATTCATATGCAAAACTGTGGACATGCTATAATTATTATTAACTCTTTAGATTTGTTTACACCAAATGTATAATTAATACAGCTGTAATCAATTTCAAGTTTTGATCATTCAAGTCTTTGTGTAAGTGCTAAATAAAATGAACAAGTCTACAGAATTTGGTCAAATTATTAATTTTTTATTAGAAGCATTTAATTTTTCTTATCCGTATCCTTAACTCACCTTATGATTCTTAAGCATAACAAAAACTTGTATTAAAAATGGTAAATATAAAGTCCAATTTTTAACTAAATATTTCAACTTTTACTTCGAGAGGTGAATTTTCAATTAAAGATATGAATCTTAAAAAAAACTGATTACTTAACAAAGTGGAAGCAACATTTCTAAACAAAATATTTGAATCATCACGTTCCATTTGAAAAAGATTTCATTTCGAGTTTTGAACCTGAAAATATTAATTTTGAACGATAAGTAAATTTTATACGAAATAGTTCCATTCTTATCCTATAAAGATGCAATTTTTACTTGAATAGTTAAATTTTTAAATGCGAAAGATAAATTCTAACATAGTCAATTTTGTATTTCAAAACATAATGTATTTGACTTTTCAACACCAAAATATCAATTTTGAACAAAAAGTCAAGTTTCATATGAAAATAATTGAATTTTTAAGGCACAAAGACGAATTTTAAACTAAAAAGGATATTCTTACATAAAAATATTAGATTTTTAAAGAAATAATAGAATTTATAACTAAAAACATAATCTTCTGGAAGAAGCAACTGTAAAAACTATATGATTCGGAATACAAGAAAAACAAATAACTAAACAGGGTTATCGCGAAACTTCATTTCAAAGATTCCTTAATTTTTTGCTGAGAAATTTTACATTTATCCAGAACAATTAATATTTAAAATCCAGAATCTTCAACTTGTAAAATTTTTAACCTACAATCTTTTATAAATGGAATAAAAGAATTTTATATTAAAATTAAAAGTCAAAGGAATTCCTTGACATTTCTAAGACGTTTTTAAAAATTACTTTTTCCTTAATTAATAAACTTCCACATATTTTTCAAATTAGGTTCATAACCAAATATTTCAAAACCTGCTTCTTTATTTAGATATTTCGTAATTAAAGTACAGACCCAATTGTATTTTCTTTAAAACTACGTAATCATTATACAGCAAATCTAAAGAAACTCGAATTAATCAAGAAATTAAAACGTTACCAATTATAATTTTTAATTTTTAGTCCCCAAAATGGACTTATTTTCAAAATGTTAAAAATCTACCAAATTATGATATTATTTTAAATGATCTAATTTCAATAAAGCTTTAATCTACAATTATTCTATTTCGAACTATGCAACTTTTAATTGCTAAATTATGTTAGGGAGAAACAACATTTTTTTCAACTTTATTTACGAATGCCTAATATTCATTTTTGCAAATAATGATTACAATTAAAAAAGAACGCACGCGGTGTTCGTCATATTCCTAATTGTCCAATGAAATAAACGTTCTATTTTTTCACTACAACTTAACTTTTCTGTTAAAAAGTCAACCTTTCTGGTTGAATGTCCGTCGCATTGTTTAATCGTAAAGTAAAATAAAAGTAATCTTTTTTCTTAAAGCTGAACTTTTCTGTTAAAAAGTCAACTTTTTGGGTTGAAACTGTAACGTTTTTCTAATCATTGTTCTTTTTGACTTAAGCATACTACTGCCGTTTTAATATTTTGGGTTTGAAAATTCCTCTATTTGGCTAAAATGCATCTAAATTCGTTAGCGGAGAGAAAACTAGAGGATAAAAAAAATTTGTTTATAATTTGAATATATGTGAAAAAGTATAGTTAAAAATGACATTGCGTGATAAAATCCAATTTATTTTTAACATTTTACAGTTCCAATGAAATTCAAACGTATTAAAATTAGAGGAAAGCCACAAATTTTATGTCCAGATGAGATAGACTGAGGCATTGATTACAAAACTTTTTACTCTGCACAGAGTTTTTTTTTTATTTCATAGCTTTAAATATGCGCTTTGCCCATTGCCAATCGACCGAACCATGAGACGGATCAGAAATGACCTTAATTACATTTCGAAGAAAACTTCTGAGACATTTTTTGTCATTACGTTAGCTGAAATTAATGGATTAAAGGATGTTTCTACATTCAAAATAAAAGCATTTTTTGAAACAGTTTGTCATACAGTGAAAACAGCTTTAAATCAAAATATCTTTGTTATTCTAGTTTTATCTCTAAAGAGGCTTCGATTTTTAAGAGCATATGTTTAAATATTTTAGTTTGGGTAAAATTGTTTTCGCAATTAAATCATACGGAAAGAAGTAACACAGAATCCACTTGTTGGATAATTTGTTTAAAAGTATGGTCCCTATCGGTTAGACGGGCACAAATAAAGTTTCTTTAGTTTATAGCCAGAAAGGGTTGTACCCGTACCACCTAAGCCATTTGCACACCTATAGGTTTTGTTTATTGTATAGCGATAAAAATACGCTTTACCCACAGGCCAATCAGAAGCCTACCCGTGGCCAAGAATTTTTGTCAAGAATGAGATCATGGATAGTATAAATACTAGTAAAAAATATTTAAGATCGACCCAGTTACAATCCGAGGAATTCTTCAAAAATATTACTTCACTCTCCATATCAAAATGAATAATTCTGTCGTTACGCTGCTATTCACGTTGGTGGTGTTCCTTGATTATGCGAGTAAGTAGAACATAATATAATACCAAATGAATCGTATATTAAAACATCTTCAATCCAGATATCGATTTTATTCCAAAATTCGTTTCTCACTTTGAAATCATTTAAACTGTAGTTACTATCATTGTATAGGCATTTCGTTACTTATTCATTTTCAAAATAAAGAGTAATATTTATTGTTATAAGATAATTGTTCATAAAACCCATTTTAATCCAAACATCTTGATTTCACTTTCACACCCTTTTTTTATTAGTCCACTAAAACTTCTGTATGTACTATGAAGTCCCCGAGATACCTTTTGTTCAAATTGTCAATAACTCTCCTAGATATAAATATCTGAAATATCTTTATTGAAATCCTGGTAAGTATTTTTAGGAATAACACATATTGTCTTGGCTTTTTTTATACAGCTCTTCCTCAAAATCTATTGCTCAGAAAAATTTGTCAATTGTCTCTATCGGCGTTAGTTCTTAATAAGGAAAAAGCAATTTTCCGATCGACAACAGTAATTTAGTGATTGTGAATTCTCTTTCGTTAAATCTCCTTTAGCTTTAACAAACCCATACTCATCACGTATCTTATGCTTCGCACTCGAGTTTATCCCTGAAATTGTATATTATACCCATAAATGTATATTATTGTAATTCGTATCTTGCATTGGTATTAAAACAGACAAAGTTTCATTGTCCCGTTTAAAAAAAAACGCATTCTTAAAAAAAATTTTGTTATCAAACGTTTTCTTGCAACTTTTGTCGTTTTTCCATAATCTGAATTTGCTCATGCTCAATGTTTTCTTTATGATTTAAACATTAAGAAAATTTAAAAAGCTGTTATGATAATCTTGTAGGGCATTCAAAAAGCAACATTTTGCTTCGCTTTATTTTTTTCATATCATACCTGATTTGGCTTAAAATTTGTATTTTCGTGTGTTTTTTGGAATTTTGTAAATTCTTTAACTCTGGAAATAAAAATATTTAAAATGTACCCACTTTTTGAATTTTTATCTAAAATAGCTGGCTAATGAACGTGACCTTTAGTTTAGGACACTAAACGAATGTACCAAAGGCCAATCTACAAGATTAATTTTTCAAAAGTTATCGAATTCACAGGCATACATACAGACAGCCATACAGACAGACATACAGATAGACATACATACAGGCAGACACATTTGTAATAACCTGTTTTTCGGATTCAGGGAATCCCAAAACCTGGACATATGACCAAAACTGGGGGGGGGGGGTGTCAAAATTTACTCAAATCTAATACCTTCTCTGATGAGAATGTAATAACCCGAAATATATTAGGGCGCTCATCAGCGATCGTAATTCCCTGATGAATATAAAATTTTTAGATTTCCAGCTGCAAATGTTTACTTGCGATCACATTTTGTCTATGCTCAAAACTGTTTTCTTTTTTATTGTTAATTTGCAATTTTAAATTCTAAAGAAAAAATTATGTTTAAGAAAAATTATTTGAAATAAAGCGTGCGGGCAGGCTTCTCAAATTTAAACTTTTTAAAATATAAATCCTAAATTAATTAGTGACATTATTGTTACTAAATTAGTTCGTAAGGTTATTCTAGTAAACAAGTTAATGAGTAGCAATGAATTCCTTCAGAAGCATAATTTAAGATTTTTCAAATAGTTTTGGCTGATCTTCTAGTTTTATCAGAAAAACCCACGACCAAGAGTATCTTTATTTCAACCTTCCGACTTTTATGCTCGTTGAAAAATTTCTATGACAAGTAATTTCTATATTGCTTGTTACAGAATCATTATCACCATCAGCCAATCAATCATCAGCACGTAGACTCAGTCTAGGTAATTCAAAAAATAAAATACAAAACAAAACAGAAGTTACGTTAACACTATTAATTCTATCATATTAAATTCTCTATGTTAGCAAAAAATTATGTTAAATATTTGCAATTAATTTTTCAATTCTAAAGAGCTTCTTACTTGAAATGGGACAAATGAGTTCATTTTTAAACATATTTAAACTTGCATCAATTTTATATTTTTTTAAGAAAACACTTTTAACGCGGGCTTCTTTGTTTCAGCCATGAGACAATACATTTTTATTTAAATTTATATTACCTTTTCATTAACATTAGTTATCAGATTTACTCCTATAATAGCATTTTTTATGAAAGATTGACAATTTATTAGTCGTCTGTTGAATAGTTATGTTAACAAAAAATCTTCATCTTTCTTTTCACAGAATCACCATCATCAAATCGATCATCAGCACGGAGACTCAGTCTAGGTAATTTAAACAATAAAATACAAACCAAACATATTTTAGATTAACACTATTAATTCTATAATATTAAATTCACTATTTTTGCACAAATTTATGATTAATACTTGTAATTGATTTTTTATTTTATAAAGCTTTTCACCTTAAATACGACATTTTTATTTAAATTTAAATCATCTTTTTATTAATATGAGTTATAAAATTAACTCCTTTGATAGCATTTTTTGTAAAAAGATTGATAATTTATTATTCGTTCTTTGAAAAGTTTTGTCAACAAAAAGCCTCTATGTTTCTTTTCACAGAATCATCCTCTAAACAAACACCATTAGGGACAACCAGCCTAGGTAATTTGAAAACTAAAATAAAACCGAAAACAAATAAAAATTAACTTCCGGCTTGTAGAAAAATTTGTTTAACAATATATCCTAATTTTTCTTTTTTATTAATTAATTTGAAAGTCTTAAAGACTTATTAACTTATAAAATGACAACCACGTAAAATATTCTAAAATTAAAACGCTTATATTTTTTATCTAATTGAGAAAAAACTGATTAGCGCGGCACCTTTATTTCAGCCATTAAATTTGTTCTTCTTTGAAAAGTTTCTTCAATACAAGAAAAATCCCTATATTTTTTTTACAGAATCATCATCTTCCAATCCATCATCACCAAGGTCAAACAGTCCAGGTAATTTAAAAACTAAGATATAACATAAAACAAATACTAGATTTACAAAAATGTACAAATTTACAAAAAAAATCTGTAAAAAAATCTCTATGCTTCTCTTTACAGAATCATCATTTTCCAATTTATCATTATCAAATGCACCCAGGCCAGGTAATTTCAAATCTAAAATACCATCTAGAATAAATATTTGATTTAGACTATTTATTCTATGATATCAAATTCACTATTTAAAAAAAGATGTATGCCTAACATTAATAATTATTTTATGAATTTTCAAGAAGTACTCACTTGAAATATCACAAATGGATACAATATTTAGCGAATTAAAACGTTAATATTTTTTTATCTGATTTAAAAAAACGTGTTTGCTCAAAGTCCAAAAAACTATTTAAAACCATCTAAAATTGTATTTCACATATTAAAGTTTATCTAACAAATGCAATGAACTTGCATAAAATCATTTAATTATTAATTTCTTTAATGATTTGGTTACGGAAAAAATTAAATGGCTAAATCTATCATGCAAAATGCATAATTTGATCTCTGAAAGCATTATTTTATAGTATTTAGTTAATTTTTCAACGTCAAAACTAATTTAAGAGTAAAAATCTTGTGAAATACTTCGGAATCCCTTTAAATTTCTTAAAATCTTCGGAAAACATCAAAATCCACTTAAAAAGTGCATATAACTTGAAAGCCCTTAAATATAATTTTACAAAAAAAAATCAATGTCTACTGTCATTTCAATGTAATCCTTACTGTCAAAAAAAATTAAATATATCAACTCGATTGAATTTTGTTTTGTTTTGATGCGGAAAATTCAACTTCATCTACTTGAAAATCACCCACCACAATGATTGACTTCTTTTTTCCCTGTGTTTAATAAAACATAAAAGTTTTTAAAAAAAGATTTTAAAATTTTTTTGAGGTCCGTCAAAATATTTTTAGTCGCTTAAAAGCCGCTGAAATATTTCAAAATGACCTCAAATATTTATAAATCTTTTAAATTCCTTATAAATTCTCAAAACCCCGAGAAATACATGGAAATCGATTTACATTATTTAAGAATCTTTAAAACCTCCTAAACTGTTTGAAAATCTTAAAAATTTTGTACAGTTTTTATCAGATCTGACGAAATTGCTTAGCTCTAATAAACGTGTAAATCCCTATTAATCTTTCAAATCTTTCAATTTCATGAAATTCATTGAAATACATCAATGTTCTTTTAAATCTTTGGAATTTGGAAAACCTTTAAAATCATTTTAAAATCCTTAACACCCGCGAAGTCCTTCAAAATTGGGTAAATTGGTCTATATTAAATTTCCTATAATATTTTTCGTAAGGCGGGATTCCAAAGTATTGTTAATATTTTTTTAATTAATATACTCGTAATGATAAGTATATTTTTCTTACTTTATCAGAACCACATTATCGACCACGAAGAGTCACTCTGCTACCACGTGATATAATCTACCGTAATGAAAATTTTTATGGACAAGTTAAGTCTCAAGGGGTTATCCATCTAATAGATCCTGCGACTCATCGACCAGGTGATTGAAAAATTCTGATTTTTCTAATATTCTATTAGTAAAATGCTTAAATATCACTATGCCACGAATCAACCACTCAATTTCCAATTTAATACAAATTTTCATAAATTCAGCATTGCAGAACGGTCAACCAGTGGTAATAAATGAGAATGACCTTCGAAATAAAGATTGTCTAATACGCGGTTCATACGTGTATGCAATGTGCATCGACGAGGCATTTTACGAGCTACCTCGACTCGAACAAAGACGAATAAATATACAATCTTAAAGTCGCCAATCCTTTTTTGAAGTAGCCAATCATCAATTACCGTATGAGTTTTTGAAACTTAGCGTTCTTGGATAAAGCGCGCACGTTCATAAAAGTAAAACAAAATCGTTAATTCTATTTATGTACGAAAGTTTAGATATTGCAGCATTAATATAAATTGTGAAGATTTGTTAATACACAATGTATCATCAATACAAAAGTAAAGAATTTAATATTTTTATTATTCAAGTCTGTATGTAAGTGCAAAATAAAATGAACTAGGACACAGTATTTGATTAAATTTTTAATTTTTAATTATAATATTTAGTTCCGCTTATCCGTATACTTAACAAACATTATGATTCTGAAGTCCAACAACAACTTCTAACACCGAATAATATTCATTAATTAATTATCATATATAGTGCCTCTAGAACACACGGCACTTTCAAATTTAAAGTTCTTGCGATAACATTTCAATACTGACTTGACGATTGTTTCCAAGGAGCACACGCACATGTTTGACGTTTCAGTCCGTGACGCTTGACGTGGGACACTCTTCTCTCGGATCTTGCTGAAGCGATTTTCGGCCATCCGTAAAATGAGCGTACACGTTTCTGAAGCACATTTGCCTAGTTTAAAACAAAATTTAAATAGCGGCTCTTTGCTTCCATTACACTCCACATGGACCAAAGTAATTACTCCATGAAGAGGCTGATCTCTCCAACTACAAAGCGGGACAGGTAAGTAAGTAGTAACAAGTAGTGAGAACACTGTAAAAATCATGGCTCCGTTCTAATTCAGCATAATAATGCGCATAAAGGAATGCACTGGGAATATTGTTTTGATAGCTTGCAGCTTGATGCTTAAAAGGAACAGAAAACATTGAAAGCAGAATCAATTTTGATTTTCACTTTGGTCCAGTTTTGATCGCAAAAAGTTGTACTAAAACGTCGTTTAGTGGCATTAGAATAGAGCTACCCAAAACTGTATTTTTGTAGGACAGTTTCATTACCGCAAACTTGCCTTGCAATGATACTTTTTTTACAGTGAAGGCCCCTGGAGGACCGTAGGCAACTGAGAACAAAACGTCAGAATTGCTGGCGTTTTACCTTTCCGTTGTGTTCTCCGTGATGACCGGAGAAGCTACCGAGGTGTACCAGTAGCTCCGGGGTAGTTGACACTGCAAAATTAAAACGGCCAGAAGGGCCGGTCTGACGAGAGACAAGCGTCGTCAGGGAACCCAGATTGTCAGGATTCAGTGCCTGCGAATGGATTCTCGGAAAACAAAGCCCCTTATAAGGAAGTGAGTGAAGTGAGTTTCCAGGAAGTGAGTTCCACGGTTGAAATAGAATGTTTGTTGACCGTTGCAGCGAACAATGTGGTCAGCGTGGCGTGAGAAGTTCCTCTCGTGGTAGGACATCTAGGTCTCGTATTACTACGTTGGCACCTCCATTATACTCAGATCCGCAATTTGTTGCGACGAAAATAAGATAACAGGGTCTCCGAAGAAGCTGGGTAGTCGCAGGGTCCAAGGTGAAGACGTAACACAAGTTTTTTTGGCCTCGTGTCTTAGAAGCTCGGTAGTCCCAACAAGTTCTCGATTGACACTTACTCGAGAGGAGGAGCGTTGTCTGATAATTTTAAGGTAAGGGTCCAAAAATTCAGCTTCCTTCTCCCACTGACCGTTGGATGAATCCTGACCGCCAGCGCAAGATACAAAGTTTATATTTGCTTTAAATGCGAAGCCCGAGTTTGAGCATATGGAATTTGGGCCTAAGAGTGACCGCCTGCGTACTAAACGAGAGTTTATGTTTTAAAACACGAACGTGAGATGGAGCGCAAGAGACGTTGGCCTAAACCTGATCGCCTGCGCACGAAACGACGATTTTGCAGACAAAGACATACGTATATAAACATGCATATGTCACAAGCAAAGTATATAATCCGACAATATATATAATCGCTAGGCATTATATATGATGTCCAATAGAGGCCAGGCAAAGTATAATAAATATTTTCGATTATTGTTTTAAATATTCAAAATTGTGTCCACTTTTCATAATTTGTCTAGACATTGGTTAAAAGCTTGTTAAATCGCATCCATTCGGTATTAGACTAATCCAATATTAATCAAATGATCGGGAATCATAAGGGGCGAACCCTTATTCGGAACATTTTTCAAGAGGACGAAGAAACTCTTCACTTGTAACGTCTTGGGATAGCCTTTTGAGGAACTTTGTTATATCATTGGAAATAGTCAAATTCAATTGTTTTCACTTTCTGTAAAAAGCACGATACGTAGGACAAATTGGACAATAAATATTTTATATCAAATATATGGATTTTAACTGAAATAGGCAGAATAAGCGAACTTTATCTGCCCGCGAAGCAGCAGTAAAATAGCACTTTATTGTGCTGCGACGAGCGGCACGTAAAGTGACAGGAAGGAGGAGGAAATGAGTGAAAAGTAAAAGAAAAGTGAAAAAGAGAGTGGAAAGAATTCATATTAAAATTACGTTCTACTGCGGTACAATCAATCGTTGTTTACCAGAAAAAGTGCTTTTATTCCGCCTATTTCAGATAAATTATCGTATGCACCACGGCAGCAAAGTTGTTTTATACGCGGGTGCCGTTTTACCGTCCTCGCCTTCGGCCCAGACGTTAAATTCTGCGTCCTCGTATAAAGTTTAACTGTACTAACTGGAAACTGTTTCAATAAGGTCCAACAAAAAGTTTCAATTTTACAATTATTTTTTTATTACTTATTATTTTTTAAGTAATTACTGTTTGTTTCAAAAAAAATACCCTCACTGATAAAATGTAAAAAGTCATCATTTTTCGGTTTAAATGATACAGTTGATGAATTTAAATCATCATATCTTGAACTTACCATATTTGAAAATTAATCATTTCAATATTTTTTTTTTGTTTGAACATTTTTCCTGAGTTTTTTTCCCAAGTTAAGGACACAGTTAACGAATCATAAAAGTTATTTTTTCAAGGTATTTTTCAATTGGTCAAACAATTTTTTCATCCTGTAATTCGTGAAATATGTTAATTTAAGTTGAAAATATTATTATTGAAATTAATCAATAATATTTACATAAAACTGATATTTTGCATTCTTTTTTATATATCTGAAAAACTTTAAAAAATGGAATTCCTAAAAATTAAGAAGAAGGAAGTTTGTTCTTAAATAAAAATGGTGAAAATGATTTTCTAGAAGCCGCTTCTCATGAATCTCTTAAAAATTGTATTGGATTTTAATTTTCTTAAAAACACAAAATCCTACGAAAATTGCTTGTACTATTTAATATTTTAGTAATACGAGGGTAGTTCAATAAGTCCTTAGAATGACCAACAGATGGCGCGCGAATCGCTCCAAATCATCTGTTTTCAGTCAGCACCACTTCCGACTAGATAT
>NC_046659.1:156913462-156928314 GCF_010883055.1 Belonocnema kinseyi
AGAGCTCCAAGGAGATTATGTTGAAAAATAAAAAAAAATTTACCCAAAAAAAATTGTTTTTATACTTCATTCTAAGGACTTATTGAACTACCCTCGTAAAATGACCCTTTTTTAGATCGTAGTTTGTTACATGTAAACCGAATCTTTTGACCGTTCATGAAATTCATCAAGAAAAATTGATTTCACTGAGGACAGTAGATACGCAGTAATTTCTTGCTATCAAATTAAAATGCCATGTTGTAATATATAGCGAGTATACTTGGCCTGAAGTGGCCAAGTATTATATTTCATGCCTAGATTATATACTTTGCCAGTAACACATAGATACATAATAAATATTTACTAAAAATGAATATAGATTTAAATGAATTAACATATTTACACTCAGGTCTAATATTGTTAGGATGAGGTTTTTATTTTTCATATATGAATATAATGCATATAAAAGTTTCTGTATATTTGAAGTTATGTTTCGTTTTATCAAACGTATGTGAAGTAGGTAGAAAGGCTAACAACCTCATTTTCAAAATTCCCTTTTTTTTGAACAATTTCCTATTTTCCATGGCCCTTAAAATTTAGAAACCCGGATTTTAATTTTGTAATATTTTTTACAAAGGATTTTTTATAAACGCATAAAGACAATACTTCAGATACAAACTTAAAATTTTCAAATTGATTTACCTTGAAAAAAACTTTTCTACCAGACTTTTTAACAAAACTCTTGAATTTTCGAAAAAGTGATTAGAATATTTAACAAAAAAAATGTGAAGATGATTTCTCAACAAGAAAGGTTAATATTTGATATTTTGAGTAAAAGGACTGAAATTTTCTTTCAAGAAAAAAAATATTTTCACATCAAAAACCACCCTTCTGTAACTGCCTTCTCACAAATGTTTATTTTTACTTGAAAATTCTAATATTTCTGGTTGAGTCTTAGTCTTCTTTGGTTGAAAATTCGACTATTTGGTTGAAATACGCTACTGAATTATAAAAGCTATTAATTTTTAACGTTTAATAGTATCAAATAAAAATTTTAATTAATACAAATAATACCTTTTTATGGCAATAAATATACACGGTTAAAAATGTTTGAAATTCTACAACACTTTTACAAGACTTCTGGAATACAAGCATAAGGTAAAATTGTAGAAATAGTATTGTAATGACGAAATTGCAATACATGTATTGTAAGTGTTGTAAATCGTGAAGTCACCGTCCAGAATTCCAATACATGTATGTATTAGAGCATTTCTAAGATTAAATTGTAAGCAAGGAAATCACAGAATGAATGGAATTCAAAGAATTCACGGAATCCCGCAGTTTTAAAGGAATTTTCGAAATTCATGGAATTCATTAAATTAACCGAATTTACGGAATTCATGGAAATAAAGGAATTCACGAAAGTGCCCGTGTGAAAAAAGTCCCGCTGAGACCTCTTAGGATGAGGGACCCCGGCAGAGGCCCGCATGGATGTTCCACGCGTAGAAATTCTACGAGGGCCTCCGTCGAGGTCCCAGCTCGGTTGCCCTCGCGGATAAACGATTCAAATTTCAAAGTCCAAAGGGTGAATATTTTTTCAAACCCACAAATTTTAAGGTTTTATGAGTTCAGACTTACAATCAATGCATTTATCTCAAAAATTCGATGACACTTTTTTGAAATTCGAAATTGCACAATTTGGATGTTCCATAGGGGCTCACACAGATAACCCAGCTCGGTTGCGCTCACGGATCAACGATTCAAATTTCAAAGTTCAAAGGACGTATATTTTTTTAGACGTTCAATTTTAAGGTTTCATGAGTTCAGACTTACAAATAATGAATTTCTGTCAAAAATTGAATGACTCTTTTCTGAAATTCGAACTTTCACCATATGGATGTTCCATGAGGGACCCCGGCGAGGGCCCGGCTCGGTTGCCCTCGCGGATCAACGATTCAAATTTCAAAGTCCAAAAGACGTGTATTTTCTTGAGACTACTAATTTTAAGGTTTCATGAGTTCAGACTTACAAATAATGGTTTTCTTTAAAAAATTGAATGACATTTTTCTGAAATTCGAACTCTTACAGTATGGATGTTCCATAGGGGCCCCCGCAGGTGACCCAGCCCGATTGCCCACACAGATCAACGATTAAAATTTCTAAGTCGGAAGGGAACTGTTTTATATCCTAAAAATGGACATTCAAAAGTAGGTCCTAAAATGCGGTACATGCATTCTAAAATTTCAAAATTCATGGAATTCAAGGAATTTATGGAATGAATGTAATTTAAGGATATGATGGAATTCACGCAATTCATGGAATTCAAGAAATTCGCGGAATTGACTGCAATGATGGAATTACTGGAATTCAAGGAATTCACTGAATTTGAGGAATTAAGGAAATTCTCAGAATTAATGAAAATGAAGAAATACACGCAACTCATGGAATTCATGGAATTAGCGGATTCATAGAATTCGTGGAATTCAAGGGATTTACGGAATTCAAGGAATTCAATAAATTCATGGCCTTTGTGGAATTTAATGCAAATTCAAAGAATTACGTGAATTTCGTAAATTCCATAAATTCCTTAAATTTTTTGAATTCCGTAAATTCAATTAATTACGCCAATTCCGCAAATTGCGTGAATTCCGTAAGTTCTATAAATTCTATGAATTCCGTGTATGCTATAAATTCCGCGAATTCCTGGAATTCGTTCAATTCTGTGAATTCTGGGAATTCGTTGAATTCCGTGAATTCCAAAAATCCCATAAATACAAAAGTGTTGTAGGCTAAATTTTCGTAGGATATGTACATTATGTATTGTAGAGTTATCTTACATTTTTTAAATAAACTTCCAAAACATCTAGTGAAAGTTTTCAACAGAAATTTTTAACAGTGCACGATGAGTACAACGCCAATACATCAAACAGTAAGATGGATATGGTATTTACTGTTCAAAATATTCTTTAGCCTGAAAAATTTTACGATTTTAGAACGTTTTTTTTTTTTAATCATCTGAATTATAATTCTAAGAAGATTTTTGAGGAAGCTTTTATAATATCATTACATAATATTATTTGATGAAAAGATGATGTTATAAAAAAAGACATCTTTATTTAAATTGCGAGCATATGCTGAAATAGTTTGCCATAAGATGAAAATCGTTTTTAACCAAATCAACTTTGTTGATTCAACTTTGTACAAATACTTCGCTTATTTGAAAAATATTTTCAAATATCTGTGTTGCGTTTAAACTGATCATTCCATTCTATCCTACGGAAAAATTATATAGAATACATGTATTGGATAATTTGTTAAAAAGCATAACGCCTCGGCCAATGACCGGACTACCCATAGACAAGAATATCTTTCAAGAATGATATATTGGCTATTATATATACGTCAAGTAAATTTTTCATTTGTACAATAAAAAGCCATTCCGATCAACCAGTGTAATAAGATCCTCTAAAACTGTTGCAAAATCTATATCTACGGTTGCTAAAGTTATTTTCTGTAAACTCCCTTGTTTCATTATTTATAAGAATTGTGGAACAGTTAAAAATTTGAAAAACGTAGGACAGAGTACTTCCCCTACATTTTTTCATAGGCCTACTAAAATTGGAAGTCAAATCCTCGACACCCATGATTTGGTGATTATAAATTATTTTTGGTTAAAAAGTAATTCCCTATTTTCATTTTGCAATAGCGGTTTTATGCAAAAGCAATGATATAAACGTTTGTTTTTTTCTGCAATAATTTTTTTTATTCAACAAGTTAAAAAATGTAAAGTGCTTAAAAAATGATTTATTTAATTTTTTAAGCTACTAACATTTATTTAAAAAATATTTTACCAATTAATCGGGAAAAATTGCTATTCTTCAAGATAAGTGATACGGTTGTTTTGTGCATTCGAAAAAATTACGACTTTATTAAATTATTAATGCAGTTTATTAATGCTAGGGGTGCTTTTTTATGGAAGACGGTGTAAGATCATCAAACTTAATATCTTGAACAATAATTGATGATTGTTTACTGAAAAGACAGAAGATAAACTTTACATCGATTTCCAACGAAAGATTTGCTGCATAAAAAATTAAACTTTACAGGATAAACTTTAACGAAATATTGGTTAAACTTTCTTTTGTTTGGCTTATTGAGAAATTTCGTTGACAAAAAATCTCTATACTTCTTTGTACAGATTTATCATCATCTAGTCCATCATCATCAAAAGCAACGAGTCCAAATTAAAAAAAAAAAAAATGCAATCTAAAACAAATATTAGATTCACAGTATAATACTAATAATTTATTTATTTATTTTGAATAATTACTTCAAATATGACAAACGGACACTATTTTCAAAAAATTGGAACATTTCTATTCTGTATCTTCTTCAAGGAAAAAACAAGAGCACCTTTATTTTTACCATTTACTTGAGGTTCGTTGAAAATATCCGTTAAGGATGTACACTACGTACAATCAATCTCGAAAGTTGCCTATCCTTAAAATGATTAAGAAAATCAACAAAAAAAGATCTATTATTAATTTCTGTAAATCTTGATGGAGGCTTCTAAGCACAATTCAGAACAAAAAAAATTCAGGTTAAAATGTTTTATTTAATAGGACTTACTAAAAATTTAAGTTTTTCCTTTCTCTTTAGGAAAAAGTTACAAGTTTGATTAAATCATAATGATCAAGTTCTCATTTTATTCTTCGAGGGATTCTCTAAATTTCTATTTGGTTTGATTTTATTTTAAAATATTGTTGTAAACAATCATAGCTTACATTGTAATCAACGCCACCCAAATAGAATTGTAAAGAATCCTTCAAGGAATAAAATGAGACCTTGATCATTAGGATTTAAGGAAAATTATAACTTTTCTCTAAAGAGAAAGGAAAACCTAAACCTTCAAATAACTACTTTTAAATAAACAATTTTAATCTGGATTATTTTTGTCTGAAGTGTCCTTAGAAGTCTCCATCAAGATATACATAAATTAATAATAGATATTTTTTGTTGATTTTATTAATCATTTTGAAGATAGGCAACTTTTGAGATTGATTGCACGTAGTGTACATCCTTAACAAAAAGTCTCATACTTCTTTTTATAGATTTATCATCATCCAATCTATCAATGTGACAGTAAATCCCCAAGTTATTATTGAACTGAAGTTGGATAAAATGCTGCAACCAATTTAAAACAAGAATTATCTGACGACGGATACTTTTGATCCGCGTCGTCATAAAAGTTATCTACCTTCGGATAATTGTACTTTTCAATTGTTTGAAGCGTTTTTATCGAACTACAGATAAGTATTATCTCGGAGATTGAGTGGGATATGACAAATGAGTAAAATTTTTGTAAATTAAAACATTTATATTTTTTATCTTAATTAAGGAAAGAAGATAACCGTGGGCATCTTTATTTTGACCCATTTTTGTAAGCAATAAATTCCGATAATTTTAAAAATAAAATACAGTCTAAAGAAAATATCAGATTAACACTATTAATTCTATAAATATTGAATGCACTATTTTAGAAAAGACATATGCTTAATATTAATAATTAATTTATTGATTTGACCAAACTTTAAGATTTAAAATTACACAAATAGAAGCGTATTAAATTTAGCTACTTTCTGAAAAGCGAGTAATTGTGATTTAATTTAAAGTAAATAATTTAATATCATTTGTATTCATAATTATTATTAAATCATTATTTAATTACTCTAAGCGATTTTCATTCATTTTCTTAGATATCATTTTTGTTTAACAATTGTATTATATGGTGCAAAATTGAACTACTTTCTTAAAAATTCAATAACTTTTTCAAAAAGTCATATTTGTTTCAAATTCAACTATTTTATTTAAAAACTCGTCCTTTCAGCTTGAAGATTAAACAGTTTAATTAAAATTCATTTTCTTTATTTAGCAACCATTCTTCTTTTAGGAAATAGATCTCTTTCTGTACAAATTTCACCATATTTGATTAAAATGCAACTCTCTCAATAAAAATTCAAAAGTTTTGATTTAAAACAACCCTATTTCTTGAAAATTAAACTCTGTGTAGAAAACTGGTATATTCGGCTTTAAGTTAAAGAATTTGGTAGAATATTTAATTATTTCGTTAAAAACTTATTTGATTTGTTGAAAATTCGTATTTCGGTAAGAAAGTAATCTTCTTGGTAGAAACCTTTCAAATCGTCCGAAATACTTTAAGATTGAATAAAAAATATAAATGTAGTTAAGTTCCTTCAAGTATCTTAAGATTATCTGAAATCGGTGGATTTACTAAGAATTTTTCCAAATTCAGTGAAATTTGATTTATTTTTTCAAGTTGTCCAGAAATCCCTTTAAATCTTTGAAAAACCTTCCAAATTCTCCGAAACCATTTGACATTTTTTATATCTCCTGAAATTCTTTAGAATGCTTTGATATCCCTTGAATTGCTTCGAAAAAGTGAAAATCTATTTAAAAAGTTATCATTTGAAAGACCTTGAATATAATTTAAGTCAAACTTGATCATTGAAATTGTCCACCAAAAAGTTTAAATCCCAAAAAAGGTAAAAATCCTATGAAATGTTTAGAAATTTTTTGAAATCCTTAAAAATATTTTTAATCTCCTGAAAACTGACGAAATCTTTTTAAAATAGATTGAATATTTAAAAATCCCATAAGCTTCGTCCCAGGCCTTAACACCCGTGAAAGTCCTTCAAAATTTTTAATATCATCTAAAAACCCTCAAAGTGTTTCAAAATTTTCTTCAATCCATGTAAATTCTCTAAAATTCAAACTGAATTCAACTTATTTATCAAATTACTTCACAAAAACATTTAATTTTAATCTCTTCAAATAATTTGGAATTTCCTGAAATCTCCAACCAATCTATAACCAATAAAGAATGCTCGGAATTCAATAATAAAACTCAACATTTAATACTAATTTAATACCTTCAAACACTTGAAGATTGACTATAGTTCCTGAAATCTTCTTAAAGTCTTTGAAATTCAAATAAATTAAAATTATTATTATAATATAATAATGATATATAATTATAATTATACTAAAGTTAAAAAGGCTTAAATCCCTAAAAATCTTTAAATTCCTTGAAATATATCAAAATTCATTTGAAATTTGTAAAATCGCTACATATGCTTTGCAATTCAATTAAATTTTATTTATTTCTTTAATTTCTAGCAAATTCCTTAAATTTTTGCGAAATTCTTCAAAACATGTTAAAATCTTTAAATAGTTTACAAATCTCTCGATTTAAAAATTCTTATATCCGTACAAATTGCATTACATTTAATTTATTTTCCGAAGTTAACTAGAATGCCTACCAAATTCTTCAAAGTGTTTCGACATCTTTAAAAAAAGGTAAAAATCTTCTAAAAATTCTTGAAATAATTAAGAATTAATCGAAAGTCGTGAAAATATTATTAATCTCTTGAAAACTAATTAAATATTTAGACTATTTTTTAAACACTTTTTTTAGAGGGCAAAGATTATTCCATTTCATTTCAAGTCCGAAAAAAAAGTCCATAATTTTTTTTTCGATTTTAATAGGTGCCAGTTTTAACTTGAAGTTACCCATGTAAAATGCATAAGGAAAAAATCACTTTTTTGAATTTTTGGAATAATTTTTAAGGGCTTGAAAAAATGTGACAGAAAAGTATAGGGGCCTACCGAAAATTATCCAACAAATAATGAAATTCAATTATGGGGTTTGACACCCCCTAACACATCCCCACGAATACCTGAAAACTATCCTTAAAACAAAAAATATCAATTCTTCATAAAATGCACCTTTCCAGCACTATATCCTGGTCTTTTTTTACATAAAATTATTAGTATTAATCTAGTGGAATATTAATTATCATTCATTGATTAATTGTTTATTATTTATAAAAATGGAATTTTTCTAAATAATTTTTTTTCGAAAACTTGTTTTCCCCCTTAAAATAACTATTATTAGTCTAGTGGAATATTTAATAATATTAGTTTTTTTTTTAGTTAATTAAACAAAGGGAATTTGTTTAATTATTTTTTTGTTTGAAAATTGTTTTTCCCTAAAAATTATTACTATTGGTCTAGTGGAATATTTATTAACATGAGTTGATTTATTTTCAATTATTTAAAAATATGGAATTTGTTTATATAATTTCAATTCGAATTATGTTTAAATAAAAATTATTATTGTGGATGTAGTGGAGTATTTATCAATAATAATTAATTACTGATTAATAATTAATTTAATAATAATTAACTAATCAGAAATATTAAAGTAATAATTTTTTTTTAATTTCCAAATTAAATGAATAAAGCAATGTTAATAAATATTCCACTGAAGAAACAATTATCATTTTTCTTAAATAAAATTATTTAGACAAATTCCATTCTTTTAAATAATAAAAAATTAATGAGGGCATGTTATTAAATATTCTACTAGACCAATAATAATAGTTTTTAGGGGAAAAGCGAATTTTCGAGAGAGAAAAAAGTATTCAAACGAATTCCATTTGTTTAAATAATTAAAAATTAATGAAGCTATGATAATAAATATTCCACTAGGCCAATAATAATCATTTTAGTAAAAAAGGACGAGAATACAGTAGTGAAAAGGTCGATTTCATGAAGAATTGAAATTTTTGATTTCAAGGGTAATTCTCAGACACTCGTAGAAGTGTGTTAGGAGTTTCAAATCCATATGTCTGATAGTTGAAAATATTTACATATTATTTATTTATACAGACCTCCATACTTTCTCGTCATATTTTTTCAAGCCCTAAAAAATTATTCTAAAAACTCAAGAAAGTGACTTTTCATCATGCATTTTACATTGGAAACTGTAAGTCAAAACCGGCACCTGTTAAGATAAAAAAATAAAAAATTACAGAATTTCTTTTTTCGGATTTGAAATAATATGGGAGGGGGGTTTCGTTGCCCTCTAGCATGCAAAAAAAATTTGCCATGCATTTTTGGGCTATACTATATATATATATATATATATATATGGAAATTTTTTTAATTCTGTGAAATTTTTATGAAATCTTAAATACCTTGAGATCCCTTGAAATATTTGAAATCTCTATTTGTTCCTTCCAATTTCATTTAGTTGATTTTTTCCAGTTCACTGGAAATTGGAATTACTACAAATCTCTGGAGATGTTCGGAAATGTTTTAAATTCTCCAATCTCCTTTCCAAAAAGTTAAAAAGTTAAAGTTAAAGATTTAAGAAAATTGTAATTTAATTTTTTTTAATTGTAATTTGTCGAAATTACTAGTAAAATTTTACAAATTTAATAGTGGACTACTAAAAATTAATAATAATGTACTAATACGATGAGTCGAGACACCGAAATAATTAAACACATTCAGGGTCTTCATATGCTATGTTTCAACAGAGTTTTGTTTTCTATTTCAATTTTTTTTTATGTAAGTTTTTCTAATTTTTTAGAGATAATTTTACTTATATAGTAAGCTTTGTACAAATTATTTTCCGTGAGAAAGGCTAAACTTGACAATTTAAAGAAGTTTATTGTAATTTTTTAGCTTTTTTATCACGTAAAAGATACTTTGTTGCTTCTCTGAATCAAAATTGTTATAACTAGCGAATGGCTAGTAAAATTCCTCAAATTTGTTTCGCGAAAAATAGGTGACCACGGTTATGTTTATGAAGGGTTTTTATTTATCACAATTGTTATAAAAAAATGCAAGATTGTTTATGAACAATAAACAATGTTAGCCTTAGCGCTGTAAATTGCAAGAAATTTATCCTACGAAAGTAAATCAAAAAGGAAAACCACTTTATTGTAGCTTATAGATGCTTAGAATGGTTTCATTCTTTTTCAATAAGGAATCTAATTATTCAAAAAAAATGTTTATACAAAAATGGGCTAGGTTTTTGAGAAAAATTCATTCCTGAAATATGTAAATAGAATGTTCGAAGAATTCCGAAAACGTTTCAGGAAAGTTCCGGGAAGTACATAAGTAAATGCCCGCGTATCAAAGGATGTTCCCAAAGAAGGCTCGTGAGAAATTAAAAAACTCTCAAAAAACAACAAAAAATTCATTTTCAAACAAAGAGAGATATTTTTGAGTGAAATTATGAATCATCAACCAAAAATAGTTTTTTAACAAAGTGTTTCGACTTTTAAAGAAATAGTTCAGTTTTAGACAAAAAGAAATGAATTTTCAAATGAAATTATTAATCCTTGAAAGCAATTAAATAGATTTCAGCAAAAGTTCTACATTCAAGCAAGTAGTTGAATTTTTAACCAGAAAGATGCATTTTGAAACAAGAAGATTAATTTTCTTCCAAAAAAGAAAAGTTATGAACAAGAAAAGATGAAACTTCTAGCAAAGACGATAAATTTTCAAATGAAAAAAAGTCAATTTTCAACAACACATGCACTTCCAACTAATAAAAATGTTGCAGTCAAGAAACTCAATCAATTTCATCCCAAATTTTAATTTTTCATACCAATAAGATAATATATCTACAAAACAGTTGATTTTCCAAACAAAAAATGTACAATTTTTAACCATAGTTGTAATTTCAACTAAGGAAAATTTTTTAGTCTAGAAAAAAAGTTGAATTTCGAAACTTAAAAATATCAATTATATTACCAGACTTGGAATAGTTGAATTTTCATTTAAAAAAATTGTAACAAGAAAAACTCATTTTTATTAACAGAATTAAAATTATAAACAACACATGAATTTAAAAAACAAACAGCCGTATCTTAGACCGAAAAGGTGATTTTTGAACGAAAAAGATTAATTTCCCACTTAAAAATCCGCATTTTCTACAAAGTACATAAACTTTTTACCAATCAGTTAAATTTTCAATGAAAATTTGTGAATCTTTGGTGATAAAAAAAAAAGAATTTTCAGCAAAAAGTATAATGGTTAATATTCTAACCAAAAAAGCCTTTAAATTTTTAATCTTAAGGGTTCAGTAAAATAAAAGGAATATTCAAATAAAAAAAGGAACTCTTCACAAAAGAGTTTATTAAAAAAAACTCATTATCAGAAAGAAAATAATTTTTCAACAAATCTTTTGAAATTCAGAAAAAAAATTTATGTATCTTCAACCACAGAAAATTATTTGTTAACCATATAGTTGATTTTTAACCCAAAATGTATACTACTACGATTAAATAAAATAAGCTGTAACAATAAGCATGTATTTAAACAACATTTTTGTTAAACTTCAGTAATTATTACCACACTTTATGTATAAAGTAGGCAAATAATTCAAAATTTTAGAAAGAACCGCAACTGCGCCAAAAACACACAAAATTTAATGTTTCAATTATGGGTTTTATTCTAGGAATCCATTAAACAGACTTATGACTTATATTAAAAGACTTATTTCAACTTGATGCGCCTGATATAAAAGACTATTAAAAAATTCACAAAAACTTCTTTTTTTTCTATGAGAAATAGGTATTCGTGAGAATTGATAAACCTCTAACCTACGTAGGCATATTCTCATCGCACATTTTTGCACGATTCTTTGAAAATTAAAATTCAAAGCATTCGCAACTGTATTTGGAAATTGTTCATTCTCTTTTGTTAAAGCTCCTTCTCCTTAAACGGGCACATCCTCGTCACGTATCTCGTGCTTCCCACTCGGCTTGGTCCAAAATAATGTAGAAATTTTATTTATCATAATTACTTTAATATTTACACTAATTGTTATTCTCAGGAACCCAGGAAATTCTATTAATTCAATATATTTATATTAGCAAAATTCATAATTTGCATTGATATTAAAACAAAATTGTTAGTAAACATTTTATTGCATCTTGTGTCGTTTTCCCAAAAAATTTAGTTTTCTTATCTTTAATCTTATTTTTTAGGATAAAAAAACAATTCACTAGTCTTTTCTAGCAGTATAAATAAAGAGTCTGTATATCCTTTTTGGGTAAACGAACTAAACGTCTGATAAAAAAGTTACTACAAAAAAATGTGTATGTATTTTAGATAAGTAAAATTTTTGTTGGATTAGCATTTATCGTATTTCGCACAAAGAATTTTTGAATCTTAAAAAAGTGGTCTTAAAAATTTTCAAAACTAACCTAATTCCTGGATATTTATCCAAAATAAATGTCTACAGAAATTGACCTTTACACTAACTAACAAAAAATCTAGAGACCCACAGATAAACAAAGACATTTTTTTCGGATTCGGGGGGTGTCAAAACGTGGATATTTGACAAAAACGGGAGAGGGGTCAAATTTAACACAAATCTAATACCTTCTCTCATGATAATGTGAAAAAAAACATATTTATTTGTTTGTACATTCAAGCAAATATGTTGTCTACATGGTATATGGATTCAAACTGTGAACATGTTGAAATAGTGTTTGCCATACGATGAAAACGGTTTTTATTCATAATATCATTGTAGATTCAACTATATCTCAACCGAGGCTTCGACTGTTTAAAAAATTTGTTTTAATTTTGAAGTTAAGGTAAAACTGATCACGGCATTCAATTCTATGGAAAGAAATACATCATTCCCATGTGTTAGAAAATGTGTTTAAGAGTCTGGTCCCCTATCGAACAGACGCACATAAATAAAGCTTGTTTCTTTTGTTACCAATGCCACAGTCAACCAGGTTAATACAAGTTTGACGATAATTTTGCAGCCTTGATAGGCGGAACTAAAAAAACGAGAAATTAGTCCTTACCACCTGAGCTATTTGGTACACAAATAAAGTTTGTTTATTGTATATGAAGGAGAATACTCTTTACGCGCAAGCCAATCAGCGGCCTACCCGTAGAAGACAATTTTATCAAAAACGAAATAAAGGCCAGCATATATAAAAGTAAAAAATATGCTAGATCGAGTCGGTTACAGACTGAGAAATTTGTCAAAAATCTTTTCTCTGTGTTTATATGAAAATGAAGATTTGTGTATTTACGCTGCTCTTCATGTTGGTGATGTTTCTTGATTCTGTTCGTAAGTAAAATAAATCATCTTATCGAGTAATAAAAATTTTAGGGCATATTATACATTAATTGAAAGGTTATATTAATTGTTATAAACGAATTTGTTATAAAACTAATTTGAAATAAAACATATTCAGTTAACTATCAAAACTATTTATTATCATTAGTCCAGTCGCCACTAACACTTCTGCAGGTACTAAGAGGTCTCCGAAACACCTTTTGTTTGAATGGTCAAAAAAAAGCTTCTGCTTAGGATTATCTTAATTATTTTTGCAAAATCCTGGTCAGTTTTTGAAAAATTACCTTTTTTTTCTTCCTAACCTTTTCTTAAGAAATAGATTTTTTAATATGGAAATCTTTTAGACGTTGAGTTTAAAAAAAATGCAGGCCAACCAGTATCATAATTTCCTCTCAAAATGCTGCAAAATCTGTATCTACTATGTTTTAAAAAAAACCCTGTATTTATTTTTGCAGAATCAATGAATCCATCATCATCCAATGAAGAATCATTTACGCCACCCAGTCGAGGTAATTCAAAAACTGAAATACAATCTGAACCAAATATTAAAGAATTTGGTCAAAAAGTCTATTTTTCCCCTACGTGGAAAGAATTATGGGATAGGCCTGAAGTTCGAGACGTCTGACAGACGGTTTCGCACTAATTTTTTTCTTTATTTTTTTTAAACTTTTTTGCATAGAAATGCAGGGGAAGGTTAAAAAAACACAGTCTCCCTTTCGGTTTTTTCAATTTTTTCTTTAAAAAAAAATGAGAGAAAAATCAAATTTTTTCCTGCAAATGTTAATTTTCTATTTAAAAAAATATATTTTACTCCTCTTTTAAATACTAATATGGACACACGGCATTCACGAGGTGTGAAAACAAAGTTAAAAATTAATGTTCTATTACCAAAAAAGTGTCCAATTCGACAAAACGGGACTCACCAACCGTGTCAATGCCCTTATAGGTCCATTTTGACGTTGAATTAATCAAATGTGACATTTTTTAATATCATATTTTTAAATTTTATTTTCGAGAAGAAAGCTAATAAAAAAGAAAATCAAAAATCGTATGTCCGGATGTGGGACAAATCTGATCAAACGTTGCCCTGAAATTATGTCAATGCAAATATACGGTCCATTTTAGAATAGAAATAATCAAATGTGACATTTTTAAACATGAGAATTTCAAAGCTAAAAAATATTTCATTTTTTAAAACTATTTTTAAAAATTAATGTTCTATTATCAAAAAAGTGTCCAATTCTTTTGTGTCTCATTTCTTTTTTAAGAAAAAATTAGAAAAACCGAAAGTGAGACTGTTTTTTTAACCTTCCCCTACATTACTGTTCAAACAAAGTTTGAAAAAATAAAAAAAATTTTTTTTTTTAAATTATTTACTGTGAAACCGTCTAATTGCTTTACGTTTTCACGTTTGGTCAGATTTGAACCACTTCCGGACATAGAATTTTGAATTTTTTGCTTCTTTTCTTTCATCTAGACAGTAGCTTGGAAAATCTCATATTTAAAAATGTCACATTTGATTATTTCCATTCCAAAATGGACCGTATATTTGCATTGACATGGTTTCAGGGCAACGTTTGACCAGATTTGACCCAAGTCCGGACATACGATTTTTGATTTTCTTATTTCTTTTCATTTCTTTCGACAGTAGCTTTGAAAAACTCATATTTAAAAATATCACATTTGGTTGCTTCCATTCTAAAATGGACCGTATATTTGCATTGACATGCTTTCAGGGCAACGTTTGATCAGATTTGACCCACGTCCGGACATAAGATTTTTGATTTTCTTTTTTCTTTTCATTTCCTTAGACAGTAGCTTTGAAAATCTCATATTTAAAAATGTCACATTTGGTTGCTTCCATTCTAAAATGGACCGTATATTTGCATTG
>NC_046659.1:156928414-156934423 GCF_010883055.1 Belonocnema kinseyi
TTCTATTCTAAAATGGACCGTATATTTGCATTGACATGGTTTCAGGGCAACGTTTGACCAGATTTGACCCACGTCCGGACATACGAGTTTTGATTTTCTTTTCTCTTTTCATTTTTTTTAGACAGTAGCTTTGAAAATCTCATATTCAAAAATGTCACATTTGAGTGTTTCTATTTTAAAATGGACCGTATATGTCCATTGACATGATTTCAGGGCAACGTTTGGTGTGATTTGACCCACGTCCGGATATACGATTTTTTCTTTTCTTTTTTATTAGCTTTCCTCTCGAAAATATCTTTAAAAATATGATATTAAAAAATGTCACATTTGAATAATTCAATGTCAAAATGGACCGTATAAAGGCATTGATACGATTGGTGAGGCCTGTTTTGTCGAATTGGACCCTTTTTTGGTAATAGAACATTAATTTTTAACTTTGTCTTCACACCTCGTGAATGCGGTGTGTCGAGATTAGTATTTAAAAAAGTAGTAAAATATATTTTTTTAAATAGAAAATTAACATTTGCAGAAAAAAATTTGATTTTTCTCTCATTTCTTTTTAAAGAATAAATTGGAAAAGCCGAAAGTGAGACTGTGTTTTTTTAACCTTTCCTACATTTTTATGCAAAAAAAAGTAAAAAAAATAAATAAAAAAAAAATTATTGTGAAATGTCTATGTCAGACGTCTCGAACTTCAGGCCTATCATTATGGGCTATAAAATGTTGTAAAATTCTTATGTTATTTATTTAAATTCATTAAAAGTCATGGAAATACTCTCATATTTAATTTAGAATAAATTTCCTCATTAAAGTACTCTGAAAAAACTTTAAAATTCCTATAAATCTTTAAAAAATGTAATCTTATGAAATTCCCGTAAATAGATTGAAATGCCTCGAAATCCCTTGAAAACCCTCGAAAATCTCTTGAAATTTTGAGCAATTTGCTTGAATTTAATTTCATTAAATTTTAAAGTTCACGAGAAGGATCTTGAAATCCTTGTTAGTCGTACAAGAGAATTTAAAATTCCATCTCATTTAAAGTTCCATCTCTTTATATCCCCGGAAATTCCTAAAAATCCATGGAAATGTTTTGAAATCTGCGTTAAATAAACAAATCAGTTGATTCTACTTTTTTTCTTTTCTGCATCAACTGTTGAAATATTTCAAAAATTCTCTATTTCTATACTGATTTTGTTTTATTATTTTTATAATAATTCTTCTGGAATCGAAAAAAACTATAAGAAATTCTTTATACGAAACTCATTATAGACCCAGACTAAATTTGTTGTAATATTATGTCCTAAGAGGAGGTCGGAAAGAATCGTAAAATATTGCTCGGAATAGAGCTTTCTAGATCGAGACAGCTTGGAGAGGGAAATAATGGAAATTCGACAGTACATAATTTGTTTGCACCAATAAAGAATGCTTGACATTCATAAATAAAATTATAAATTTAATTTCTTTCGTAATTATTAGTAGACTTCTAATTAAGTTTTTATTTTGTAGTTATAAGCTAATGAATTTTTTAATCTTCAAAATAGTAAGTACTTTTTTTTTTTTACTTAAACAGAATCGCATTATTTTCCAAAGGCTTGCACAGCGGGACCAAAGGATGTAATCTACCGTAATGAACATTTTTGTGGACAAGTTCAGCAAAGTCTAATAATTTACAAAGTAGACTGTAAAACTGGCGAATTCGGTAATTGAAAGTTTTTAACTTTTCTTAAATTTGATAAGTGAAATGATCAAACATTAATATTCCATGAATTAGTCACTTGATTACAAACTTAATACCAATTTTTATTAATTTAGAAACAATACAGCATCATATAACAAAGAAGCACCATTATATGGCAATAAAGATTGACAATGGTGATTTACTGATACGCCTTAAATTTTCTGTGGGAAAGTATATCGGTACGAGGTGTATCGAGTTACATAAAAATGACCGGAAAAAAATGATTGACTGGTAAGAGAATTTGTTCCGGTGATAGCGCAATACTGCTATCCTGATGACGACCAAGAAACTTGACAACTGTATTTGGAACGAATCGAGATATTAAATGAAACGCGTTCACATCTGTAATTCTTAAAAATAGTGTAATGGGTACAATTTTTCCTCCCCCCCCCCCCACACACATTTATTGGCTCTTTTCTTAAAATATACTTCATAAAAAAATATTTTGAAACGAAGTTACTAATAAATAAGCAAGGTTTTTATCGATATTCACTCCGTTAATTATTGGAAGTTTTATTTTCTATTTCTTCCAATAAATCTACAGTTTGAAGGTGGCTAATTGTTCTTTCAGAGGCTAATTATTGTACCGATTACCCTATGTGGAGTAGCCTTTTTAATCGAAGAAATAAATTCCTGGGTTTTTCCTGGTTCGCCAACATTCTTCAGAATCAATAAAATTTACAAATTTTATAGACAACAGAGTTTAAAGATTCAGTTTTACCATCAAAAATATAAATCCACGTTATCATTTGCAATGCTCAAAATTTTTTAAATAAATTAATAGACTTTACCATTTTTAAAATTATAAGCTGAACACTTCTAAAATTAAAAGTTAAATTATTTAATTTTAACTATTTTGAACTTCCTTAAACCTTCAAAATTTGATTTCAAAATCCTAATAAATCTAAAAGTGTTTTAAATTTTTTCAAGTTTTAAATTTATTTTTACATTTTTTCAGAACTTCTAAATATCTTTTAAAATGAATTGAATTTTTCCTACAATTTTCAAGAAATTTTGCAAATTTAAAAAAAGTTCCCTTATAGTTTTCATGTATAAATAACAATTGAACACTTATTATTTGTAGAAGAAATTTGAGCACATTTTCTAGATTTCAGGAAACTTTTTTCAAATTTGCATTATAATTTTTAATCTTTTGAAACATTTATAAATATCTCTTAATGTTACTCAAATTTATTCAACAAATAATAAGTAGTCCATTGTTATTTATACATCTAAATTCAACAATTTTACTTAAAAATGGAACATTGTTCAAATACAACAATTCTATATCAAACGATTCAGTTTCAACCTACTTTTAAACATTTGATTTTAATGTAATCGTCTGAAATGAACATTCAAATGTCGCTAAATATTCAGTAATTATTATTTTTCTTAATTCAAAAATTTGAAATTGCATCTGCTAGAAACTGAATATTTTATACTGAAAGAAAATATTGAATTTGATATAATTATTTAATTATGAATATATTATTATTAAGTCATTTTCAAGTTAAAAAAGTTGATAAAGTTTCAATCAGATGGTTACATAGACGTTTTTAATAAAAAAAAAAGTTTCATATTGAAACCGTTTAGCTTTTAACGTTAAAATTTTGGAAATTGTTAAATATTGAACAGGTATAAGATCGTTTTGTCAAATCAAATTATTTGATAAAATAAAAATGTTTTTATCAAAAAATTTCAACTTCAAACCCTTTTAATTTTTAATTGCTTAAGTCCTTAGTCAGCATTTCGAAATTCTATCATAATTTTAAAAATTTAACTAACTATTTAAATAGCTGTTGAAATCAAATTTGGATTAATTTCTCTTCTAAAAATTTGTAAAATTTCTATTCAAAAAATAAATATATTCGCGGCCACCCTTTCCTACAAAAGTTTCTGAAAAAAATAATGTTCTTGGATAAAACGCAGATACTCCATTTATTAAAGAAAAGATTGTTGATTTTTATTCTTAATATACAAAACTATATAAAAATAAATTACTATTAATTTTTAAGTTCTGTTAATACAAACTGAAATTGAAATCTTTGTGTGAGTACAAAATGAAATAAAAGAGTGTGCACAATTTTTTCGAATTTTTCATTGTTTATCAACTCCATTTAATTTAAGAAATGCGTATCCTTAACACACCTTATAATTCTCAAGCGTAACGAAAAATTTAACTGAATTTAACTCGCCATTTTTGGAAGTATTATGAAATATTTCAATGATTTTTCTTCTTCAACGTTAGTTCACAAATTCGAATTCTAAAAAAAAGCTATCAAAGAAAAATTATTTCAAAATAATGCACAATGGTAGGTTTTTTAAATGCCAAATATTTAGAAGATAATTTATCATTCTTTCCATCTATTACATAATAATATTTTTCAATTGCAAGAAATTTGAAAATACTAAGAACTAACGTTTACATTTTCATTTTTACATTCTCATCATAATTTCGTGTGAAAACTGACGCGCAAAGAAGACAACACTTCCGTGATCAGCTGAATAATGTAAGAAAGTGAGTTTATTAAGTGTACTTTTAAATTTATCTGATTAGAGCTATTTTTAGTGAGGAATCATTTCGAAAGAAAGATAAGAAAAAACTGCAATAACAAAATTCTTAGCAACTACAAAATTTTAATTCTTAGAATCAAACGACTGAATTTGGAATAGCACTTATAAAAAAATTTTTCACATTTTGGAACGCATAACAAATCCAATCGTCCGTACTTAAATTACGTAACGAATTATAAGCACCCTCTAAGACCTACGTAATTTATGGTTTTTAGAAATAACAAGATATGAGACTTAAAACTAATGCAAATTTTTTGTAATTAAAATAATACAGGCTTTGCTGGTAATAACTTATAGATATAAATATTTACACATATCTTTAAATATTTATGAAACATTTATATAGCTTTCAAAGAAAATACATTAAGCAACTTATACCTCTGGGTCTAATTTTCGTCCTCATATATTTAGGATGAGGTTTTTTTTGTTTAATTATAAACCATTTTATTTAATTCTAAAACGTTGAAATTTCAGTAAACTGCCTGCATTTACCAATAATGCAATGTAGGATTATTTCAAATTGTATAGGATTTGATATATTTAATGCTTGGTGGCTGAATCCCATACATATAAAAAACTTCATTTTTATCAAAATTTGAACTTCTGTTTCACTTTGCAAAATACATTATTGGAAAGACAAAAAGAATGGATTGCATCTAGCTCTTTTGCTAGTAAATTTTTCATTTTCGCTGACCATTAACATTTAAATCGAAGCATTATAATCTTGTCCTATTTTTAAGATAGCATTTTTTATAAAATCAATACAAAAATATTTCAGATACACATTCAACATTTTAGAAATAATTTATTTTAAATAAAAAATTGCTTTTATATCATAAAGGCGACTCTTTACCAAAATAGTTGAATTTCAACAAAAAAATTTGTATTGAATAAAAGAATTGAATTTTCAAGAAGTTAATGTAAACTGTTGAACCTTTGATTCAAAAGATGAATTTTTTGTACAAGAATGAAATTTCGAACAAGAAAATATAAATTTGCAGCAAGAGAATACATTTAACTAAACAGATAACACAGGCCCACAAAAAAAACAAAAGTGTCTGTGCAATTGACCAGACCTATACATTCTTATGTATTTTTCGACGCTGAATCCGAATTTGCAATAAAAAAGCAGGGTCCAGCTACTTTTTTATGGGGTTTTGCTCGAAAAACCTCATTTTTTACGGTTTTTTCATGTTTTTTTTTAAATAAAAAAAAATAAATAAAAATTTTATTTTTTTGACTTCAGAATCGAATTCTACGGGAAATAATACATCGAAAACCATGTTTTGATTTTTTTTTTACAAAAATTTCAACCCACCATATGGCGATGAAAAGGCAGAAAATCGCGAAAAGTGAAAATTTGCTTCAAATTTGATTAAAATGACATTAAAATCAAGTTTCACGACTTTAAACCGAATTATAAACATTGAAAATACTTTACTGGGGGTTTTTGAGGTCGCTGATCACGAATTTTAAGTCATTTTTTTCAAAAAACAACTCCTAGTCGGCGTAAGTGGACAATAAACGTGATAAATTGATATTTTTTTCATAAAATCGATGTTTTGGATACTGTTCTGGAGGTTTTCCACTACATTAATCACAAAACTAGAACTTTTTTCGGCCCTTGATCATAAAGTAAGACTTAGAACCTATGTATAGCGATATTCATGAACTCCATTATAATATTTTTAGCTTCT
>NC_046659.1:156934523-156942821 GCF_010883055.1 Belonocnema kinseyi
TCTTTCTGAAGATGTTTCTCTCTTCATCATCCAGCAGTAATCTGCCAAAATATTTATACCCCATCGTCCTTGAAATCTGCGTTCAAATTCCTTCAAGTCTTGCTGAAACCTTTCCTCCTTGCTCTTCACTAAAGTCCCCGTTGTTCTCAGGAAATTGATCAATATGTGAATCAAGGAAATGAAGCTTCAAGTTCATTAGGCAGCCCAGTTTTTCAAAATTGCGTACCATTTTTTTTACAATAGTTTTGTAATTTACGTCTTTAGTGTTACTTTATGATAAAGAGTTGAAAAAAGTTCTAGTTTTGTGATTCATGTAGTGGAAAACCTCCAAAACAGTATCCAAAACATCGATTTTTTGAAAAAAAATATCAATTTATCGCGTTTATTGTCCACTTACGCCGACTAGGATTTGTTTTTTGAAAAAAATGACTTAAAATTCGTGATCAGTGACATCAAAAACCCCCAGTAAAGTATTTTCAATGTTTATAAATCAATTTAAAATCGTAAAACTTGATTTTAATGTCATTTTAATCAAATTTGAAGCAAATTTTCACTTTTCGCGATTTTCTGCCTTTTCATCGCCGTATGGTGGGTTGAAATTTTTGTAAAAAAAAAATCAAAACATGGTTTTCGATGTATTTTTTCCCGTAGAATTCGATTCTGAAGTCAAAAAAATTAAATTTTTCTTTATTTTTTTTTATTTAAAAAAAAACCATGAAAAAACCGTAAAAAATGAGGTTTTTCGATCAAAACCCCCATAAAAAAGTAGCTGGACCCTACTTTTTTATTGCAAATTCGGATTCAGCGTCGAAAAATACATAAGAATATATAGGTCTGGTCAATTGCACAGACACTTTTGTTTTTTTTGTGGGCCTGTGTTATTAAGATAAGATAAGATTATAATCTTAAGATTATAATCTTCAAGAGGAAGCAACTGAGGAAAAAGAAATAAGAATACAAGACAAATAAATTACGTTACGAATTAACAGTTTTATAATGTTTATTTTTCAAAGTAGAACTATCCTAAAACTTATCAAAATTTACCAAATATATTATTTGTAATGATCTAATTTACGTAAAACTTGAATCTCAAATTATTCTATTTCGAACTTCAGCAACTTATAATTTCTTAATTTTATTGTGAGAGACGGATAAAATTGGTTTTCACCTTCATTTATGAATCTCTAATATTCATTTTTTCCGAGGAGAATTTTGTCCAAAAAATAATATCCTGCGTTAATAGATTGTCTTTATCAATACAAGGTAAGAAATTACTTACAAGTATATTATATCTGGGTTACATTTACAGTCATAAAAATTTTTGTCAATAAAAAAACTGATTTTCAAAGAAAAGTAATGAATTATCAACCAAGAAGATTAATTTGGTTAAATTAATTAATTAACGAACAAAAAAAAATCAATAAAATAGTTAAATTTTGAACAAAAAATAGTTTTTCGAGAAGATGTTCACTGTCATACTCCTTCATAAAATCTTCTTTTTCTCCGTGTTTTTAAGAAGCTGTCCCTTTTCCTGGTTTTTCTCTTGACTATGGACTGAATTAATAAAATCCAATAAGAACATAAACCCGTTTTTGGTTAAAAAGACAACCGTTATATTTTTGGTTTAGAGTTCGTTACGATTGGTTAAAAATTCTAGTTTATGGTTGAAATTTTAATTATTTTGTTAAAAATACGAATAATTTGTTAAATAGTCATCTCTGTTGGTTAAAAATTCAACTAACTAGGTTAAAAGTTGAACTATTTTTTAAAAAACCAACTATTCCATTAAAAGAAAATTAATATTCTTAGCGAAAAATCATCTTTCGAGTAGAATGTTCAACTCTTTTTTTGAAAATTCATTTTTGCAGATTCATCACTGTAGTTGAAAATTCATTTCTCTGGTTAAAAGTTCAAATATATTGTTGAAACTTTTTTTTTTAGAACTCGTTTTTTAAATTAAAATGTAACTTTTCCACTTTTTGTTCAAAAGTGATATTTTTATTTTACAATCAAACTATTTTTGTTAAGCTTGAAAATTCAAGGAGGGCTTTGGAGGTAAGCATGCTGAAGTTTCCCCCTCAAGTATCCAGTTCATATTACGCCCACAGAGAGGCACTCATGGGAAATAACATTTCCACAAAAGATCACCTTAAAACTCCGTTTTTTGGAGTGTTATGGAGGGTAAAGTAGAATAAAAAAAGTTATTTTTCTCGAAAATGACTTATCTGATTTTGATGATAAAAATCAATGTTTTATTTACCCATACGATTACTCAGAGGAAAAAAATAAAACTTTCAAAATAAAAAATGGCTGTAAAAAATGGTTTCAAATTTCGAATTTTTTATTTTATTTTATTTTATAATTTAAAATTACACCTCTAATTTTGTGCAAAAATGCTTACATTGACTACTAACACATATGTTGATGTCCAAATTTTTTGAAGGGCCCTTTCAAGAAAAGTAAATTTATAAAAAACATTTTTTTTAAATCGTTTTTTTAGTAAAAAGTAGGTTCATTGCCATTAAAATAAGATCTTATAAAAGTATTGATGCTACAAAATTATTTGAAATGCCTGTGAAAAAAAATGAGGAATAATATGATAGAAAATATATGCTAGATATAAAAAACACATTCCTATTATTTATTTATGTAATAAATATATTTTACCTTATTTTTTAAAGTTATGAATTAGTTTTTTATTATAGTTTAAATCTCTTCAAAATGGATTTAATCTCTTAAAACACCCTAAAATAATTACAAGGCTTCCACATTCCTATATAAGCTATTGAAATATTTTAAAAAAATCATATGAACCTTGAAATCTTCTAAAATATTTCGAACCCTTTGATATCTTTTAAAATTCCTTTAAACTTTGTAAAGCTCTTGGAATTGCCTTCGAATCTTTTACAATACCGAAAATATTTCAAATCCTTTTAAATCGTTTAAAATTTTTTAAAGATATTAAAAATGCCAAAAAATTTGATTAAAGACTTGAAAATATTTTTAATCTTTTCATAATTTTGTAAATTGATCCTCAAGATCAATGAGATAAAAACATGTAAAATTTTTTTAAAAAAGCCATTGAATTAAGTATAAATGAGGAAGTGTAGACGAATTTAAATAAACTTTAAACATTCAAAAGGAAAGAATTCAAGGAATGAAAATGATGTAGAATAAATGAATAGGAATTCAAGGTCGATTAAAAGAAATCATTTCAAATCTTTTTAAATATTTATAAATCCTATGAAGTACCTCATTTATCTTGAATAATATTTGTTTAATCCTCTAAATTTGAAGATTTGTATAACTTTCATGAGTGAAATAAATCAAAAACCTTTCTTCCTCTTTTAAAAATTTTCCCGTGCAAAAATTGCCCATCTTATTCTCGAGTTCTGATCTGGGCCCAATCGGATTTTCCACATGTGGCCGCAAGGGAGCAGATGGTATGGCTCGCTTCAGAACCACGTTGGCTCGGCTTAGGTTAGACAAGATTATGTAAAGTTTTCTGTTATTGTCGTGATATTGTTTTTGTTTCATAGAACTTAAAATGTAATAAGCAAAAAGTAGATCGCGATTTCGAAATCACAGAATAGTTGTTGAGATTTCTTATATTCGCAATGAATGCAAAAGTAAGCTTTAATTCGCTAGAATCAACATCAAAAAAATATTTTCCAGCTTTTTAGAATTTTATATTTTGTTGTTAATATTCTGAAAATAGAGATTACCTTATACCAAATATATGAATTTCCGGATTAGCAACATTATAGATTAAATGCTTCTCATATGCCCCATGTACATTAGTCAAACAAAAGTCATTCCTAAAAAAATTGAGAAAATTTAAAAATATTTATAATTAAAATTCACTTGTGTGTGTGGAATAGCTCTAAATTTTAATATTGTGTGTCAAAGCATTATAGTTTTCTTCAAAATGCAAACTCTTATAGATAAATTCAAGCAATACAAACAGATAATTTAATGTAATGTAATGTAGAATATTGAAAATGAGATATAATGTATAATGGTATCTAATGTAAAATACTCAAAAATTGTAGTTTTGTAAAATAAAAAGTTGAAAAAATATTAATATAAAAACTTTTGAAATTTTACTAATTATAGAAATAAAAAATTATACGGGCCATATTTGGGCCAGATCATGCCCCCATTTTGGGTACGCAGAACTGGGCCCTGTCGGGTAGGACGTTTCATGTACGGTCTGACGCTAGACAGATTACCCTATCGGGCCCACATTTTTCCCGATAGGAGCGCGACTGGTGCCCCACCAAAATTTCTGCACGGGCTGAGTCTGAACTCGATGATTTACTTTTACTTTTGGCCATTTTGCTATTTATTTGTCAACTAAAAATAGAAAGACAGTAAGAAAACTATTGAAATGGACAAATAAACACCATTTCGAAGAAAAATAGTTTTAACTAAATTAAGCTCATATCAGGATCGTAACAAATCGATATTAGGTATTTCAGGTTAGGTGGCAGAAATCCAAGACTTCAAATTGTTGGGCCGCTCAGGGCCCAACCGTGTATGTGTATGTGGTAGTAGTTTTCTTACGATCCAGAGGGGAAAAGTCGGTTAAACTAAGCCAACAGATGGCACCACAAAAAGTAGGTCTGTCTTTTTCATTGATTTGCAATAAGAAAAAGCAAAAATAATTTAAAAATTGATTCTGTTTGCAAATAAACAAAAAAGAACATATGAAAAAATAAATGTAACTATTACTAATTATTTTTAAAAAAAGTCACGAAAATATTTAGTTTAATATGAATAAAATTTAATTTTGAGATACATTTTGAAAGCAGTTCGAACTTTATATTCTTGTGATTTATTTTGCTCATATTATTTATTTTATTATTTGTTAAAGTTAAACAAAATGATTTTTTGTTAAAATTTTTAATGTAGCTAATTAAAAAACTAATAACATTTAAGACCTCAATGACAAAAATATTTAAAATACCATATATACATGATCTGAAGAATTAATGAAAAATATATTACTTGTATTCAATATAAATATAATAATAATTAGAATACGTAACGCTACAACTTAAGTTGCAGAGTGAAGAATCTTTGTTCGTTTAAAATCTTAAAAATTTCAAGTTTTGAAGGAAATATTTTTTAAAAGTAGTGGTAATTGTAATTAAAATGTTTAAGGGGATCATTTAGATAAAAGTCAATGACACGAATGATAAATGAGAAAATGGATTCAATATAATGTATATATTTATTTAAATTGAACCCAAAATCATATATACATTTATACAGTTCAATAATTTATTTGTTTCTTAATCTTGAAAGCTTTTTTCTCGCTGCATTCAGCGCCTAATAATTTTATTTAAAAAATTTAAATTTATAGGAAATTTTGAGTCAAATAGTTCATTATCTTATTGCAAACCTCATTTCTAAAATAAACAGACTATAAGCTATTAAAATCCATAAACAAACGTAATGTACTCATGACGCACAGTTGGAGGAAATTCACTTTTTTCATTCAAAAGTGTCCAGAGTCTTCAATTTTTTTGGGATTTTGAACTTTTCTGTTTTAAATTAAAGATTATCTATAGATCTCGACTCTCCAAAATTTTATCTGTTTTATTTTTTTATTAATCATTTTTCCAGTCAAAGTATGAACAAAGTCTTATTATCGGTGAAAAAGATTTTTTTTGCTTAAAGTGCTTCCCATTAATATAGGAATTACATTTAATAACAAAAATAATTTAAAAGTTTATAATAACTACTGTGATAAACAATTTTTGTGTCAAAATATTAAAATTTGAGATTTTTCAAATTATAATTTCCTTCAATGGCCAGAACGACTTCAGGTATTCCTTAGAATAATAAATATTTAATAATATTAGATAAAATATAACAATTTAAATTTTTGTAAACAAACTAGGTAAACAAATTTAAAATGTTTTCCCTTTCGCATAGAACTTTTTTTTTGCACTGGAAATGTTTTAAGCTATTGGACGAATGACTGCTAGTCACAAAAATATTAGAAAAGTTAACAATAACCATTGTTATTAACAATTCTTATGACAAAATAGTTAAACTTAAGGTTTTATCAAATTTAAATTTTCTTTGATGGCCAAGTCGGTGGGTTACTGTCAAAATATTTTGTATTGAATGAATCTTAGCATGCAGTTTTAGGATTAATTTCCAATCTATTACGAATGAAACCCCGACTTTTTCAGAGTGATACTGCCAACATTGGGACATTTTTTATGTAAATTTTTTATAAACATGTAAGTTGTTATATTCCACTAAATATGATCGAAGATATATTTTTTAGGAATATCCGTAGCCATTGTAGCGATTAAAGAAAATAAAAATTTTGATACAACCTTACATTTGAATATTTTTTCAAAAGAATTATTCATAACCATGGTTATTGTTAACTTTTCACATATTTTTGTGACTAGCAATTATTCGCCCAACAGCTTAAAATATTTCTAGTGTAAAAAAAAATCTCTATGCGAAAGGACCAAAAATTTGAATTTCTTTTTCTAATGTATTTTCAAAAATTTAAATTGTTATATTTTATCAAATATTATTTAATATTTATTTTTTCAGCGAATACCTGAAGTCTTGCTGGCGCTTCAAGGAAATAATAATTTGAAAAATTTTAAATTATAATATTTTGCCACAAGACTTGTTTATAACAATATTTATTATAAACTTGTAAATTATTTTTATTATTAAATATAATTCCCACATTAATGTAAAGCACTTTTAGTACCAAAAAATTTTACCGATAATAAGACTATTTGTTAATTTGTTTCCAACAAATAAATGGAATGATAAACAAATTATTTCTATTTTATGAGTCCCTAAACATTAATTTTAGACAATATAAGGCTTTCCTGATCAGTTATCAAAGCATAAGAAATTGTTATGTACAAAATTTCAATTTTTTTCATGCTTTGAGTAGAAAAATTATTAATAAACAAATAGAGAAGACAAAAGTTCAGAGCGTCAAGCTGAACGAAAAAAGTGATTTTTCTCCCACTGTCCGTCATGAGTACAGTATGTTTGTTTATAGAGTTCAATAGTTTATAGTCTGTTCATTATAGAATTGAGGTTTGCAATAATATAATTAACTATTTAATTCAAAATTTCCTTTAAATCAAAAATTTTTAATAAAATTATTAGGGGTTGAATGCAGTGAGAAAAAATCTTTCAAGATTAAGCACGAAAAAAAAGATTGCACTGTATAAATTTATATATGATATTCAGTTCAATTTAAGTAAATATATACATTATATTAAATAACATTAAATCCACTTTCTCATTTATTAATCTTTTCATTAACTTTTTACCAAATTATCCCCTCAATATACAATATACGTCATATATTTTTTATTATTCTTCTGATCATGTATATGTTTTAAATATTTTTGTCATTGAGGTCTTTAATATTATTAATTTTTTTATTCGCTACGTTAATAATTTTTACAAAAAATAATTTTGTTTAACTTTAACAAATAATAAAATCAATAATATGAGCAAAATAAATGACAAAAATATAAAGTTCGAACTGCTTTCAAAATGTATCTGAAAATTAAATTTTATTTATATTAAACTTCATATTTTCATGACTTTTTCTTTTTTTTAATAATTAGTAATAGTTGGACTTATTTCTTTATCCATTTTTTTTTGTTTATTTGCAAACAGAATCAAGTTTTTAACTATTTTTGCTTTTTCTTAATACAATTCAATGAAAAAGACAGACCTACTTTTTGTGGCGCCATCTGTTGGATTAGTTTAATCGACAATTCCCCTCCGGATCGTAAGAAAACAGAAAAGTGGGGGCGAGGCATGGGGCTGGTATGAGGATATCTTGTCAAATGACGTGACAACATGAAACGATGAAACGTCAATGGAAAACAAACCATAAAGTGTTCCTAAAGTTTAAAGTAAAGTGGGTTAAAAAATCCGTTGGCGCGTCATTTTTTACCGCTCTGAACCAAATTTCAATATTTTATTTAGTAACTTCTGTTTTAAAATATAAAAGTTCTTAAAAACTGACATTTTAGATGTACTATAAAGATTTAAATCAATGACAGAAATGATGGCTCGATTTAGTAAGAAGTATATCCTGAAAATTTTTATATTGAAAATAATTCAGTTCAAATTCTTGACGATTTTTTATAACAAGATTGCCATACCGATGAAATTATTTTATCAGTATACGAGGGTGGATTGATAAGTTTCCGGCCTGACCAAGAAAAACAACGTTTTTAAGAATTTTTTTTTTTATTTCTCAACATAATCTCCTCCAAGGCT
>NC_046659.1:156942921-156944788 GCF_010883055.1 Belonocnema kinseyi
TTAAAAAAACTTGAAAAGCGATTGACCAAGTGTATAGAGCTCCAAGGAGATTATGTTGAAAAATAAAAAAAAATTTACCCAAAAAAAATTGTCTTTATACTTTATTCTAAGGACTTATTGAACTACCCTCGTACTTAAAAAATAAATAGTAATAACATTCAAATCATTAACGTTATAAAAGTTAAAAAAAAGAACAAAAATTACCTTCTTCAATATCAGCTGAATTAAAAATTTTTCAAAAATTATCTTAACATTTCTGTCAACGCTTAAGAGAAATTACTTGAAACTGATTTATGAAATCATAAAATAAAAATTACGGTTTTTGAAATATTTGTTGCTTACTTAGCTATGGAGATCTTGCAAAAATGTCACCCATTAAATTCTTCAAACTTAATTCGTTATACACTGTTTGTAGTAATTTTTATGTGTAGTTTTGATGATTTTATCGTTACTTATAATTAACGAAACGTATACGCTACAACAAAAATAAATTATTGCAAAATTAACGCCAAATCTATCTAGGTTTGTACTTTTAGATTGTGCGAGAAATCACAGAGCCAATGAATGCTTATTCCTTGCACATGCGCACGAAGTTTTTCGTCCAGTATTAGCGCTGCCGTCTATTACCACCATGTCACAAGTCTGGCCGGAAACGGATACAAACAAGCCTGCTTAATAAACAAATGCCGTTACCTGCTAAAAAACTGAAATTCAAGAAACAATTCCGCTTATAACATATGATTTTTCAGGAGCCTTTTAGGATGGTAACAGGTTAGTTGGGTGTGATGTGAACACTACCTACACTAATTTGAAATTCTTGTGATAAAATTTTATTTCAATAATTAGCTGACGATTTTTTTAAGGAGTGCATGTCACGTTCGACGTTCCAGTCCATGATGCTTGAGGTGGGGCAATGTCCTCTTGGATCATCCTGAATGGATTCCTGGTCTTCCGTAAAACGCGCGCACTACTTAAAAACTTTGCTTCGCACTAGGTAGCCACTTCAATAAGCATTTTTTACCATATCATACGTTTCTGAAGAACTTTGGCCCATTTTAAAATAAAACTTAAAGGCAGCTCTTTGTTCCATTAGTCAAATTGTGCGTTATACTCAGAATGAACCAAATCAGTTATTTCATGCAGAGACTTAACTGGATTGTCTTTAGCAGGTTTAGAAAAGCAGTCCCGGAACTTTTGAATGGAATGTCTATATTCATTTTTGAAGTGAAGCATGCATTTTCAAACTAATTCTATTGTGAAGCGTCAAATTCGAAAAATTATAATTTGTAACGTTTCAATTCTTGCATAGTTTTCAGATTATTGAGATATACTCAGGGGGTCGCCTATCTTCTTTTTTTAATTCGTTTTTTAAAATATTTTTAACGGAGGTATTTTTACATGTGCTAGACCAAATTTGATCTTTTGATTCTTGAAACTTAGATTTTGTAATCTCTATTAATTTTTTAATTGTAGCTTCATTATTATTTCTGTTTTGAAATCATTCCTGATAAAGAATTGATTCGAACAGATAAATTTAAAAGTCCACAAAAATCGATTCATATTGCGCAATAACTTCAAACTGTTATACATACTTACTATATACAATTAGTCACATCATCAAATCAGTGTTTATGTTTAATTAATTTCTATTTTTTCAGTACTTCTAGAATATACTTTATTAAATTTCCAATAAACACAAAATTATTGCTTCATTACTGATATGAATTTGACCTTGGGTAATAGCACGCGCTATGAGTATTATTTGCTATACATACGAGGGTGGATTGATAAGTTTCCGGCCTGACCAAGAGATGGCGCCACTAGGCCTACCTTGAGGTGGCGTTCTATAGTACCATCCTTAGATAGC
>NC_046659.1:156944888-156949840 GCF_010883055.1 Belonocnema kinseyi
CATTTTTTATCTCATATGGAGTTAAACCCTTTAAATGAAAATGTTTGATTACCGCTCTGAACTCGTTTTTTTCCATTTTTCTTAACGAGCAATTTTTTTTTTTCAATTGGTTATAAAAACACGTGAAGTCAAAAGATGTGGACTGTGACTGCACCATATATCTAGTCGGGAGTGGTGCTGACTGAAAATAGATGATTTGGAGCGATTCGCGCGCCATCTGTTGGTCATTCTAAGGACTTATTGAACTACCCTCGTATTTATAATCAGATACACACTGAAAAAAATGGTTAGTTGCGACAAGAAATTTATTATTCGTAGAGTTGGTATTAGCTACAGCAACTACTTCGATGGTAACAATAACTAACCAGTTTTGTATGGCAACAAGTCGTCGTTAGTCCTCCTATGAGGGTTATATTAGTGTGGATAGTAATTGTAATCACAACAAATAAATTAGTTATATTTACCAACAATTTATTTTCCAAGAAATAAAAGTAGTAAAAGTTACAAGCTTTGCCCCTTGGCGATATTGGCAGAACTGAAATCAGAGCAGCGCTGCCAACATTCGCATCGAAATATCGCGTCGTGTTTTTAATTATCGCCATTTTTATCTGTACCTAAACGTATAATGTGTAAACACGTGTAAAATATTATAGGATTTATTTATAGTTAATTTGTTTGCTTATAGCAAATTTAATTGATTGATAACCTAGATGGGAACTAGTAACGCTTACTATTTAAAATAGTAAACACACCTACCTGCCAGTAGTATCTACCATCAAAACTTGTAGAGAGAACAAATAAAGTAGTCAGGACAACTACTACCAATTTTGCGAATAAAAGTAGTAGCGTTAACCACTTTAATAGCAACGGCATAAATTACAAGCTAAAATAGTTGGGCCTACTACTTTGTTAGTTGTCCAAACCAACTAGTTTTTTCAGTGCACTTTTGAAGAAACATTCTCTGAAAACATTTTATAAACTTTATGGAATAAACGAAATTTAACTTTTTTGCGATATCCCGCACAAATTAAAAATGCAAACTTAAACAGCGTTGACGTTAATTTTTTAATGAAAAAATTATGTTTTCTGGTAGCTAATACGTTTCTTAAATTATAATTTACGATAAAATTATAAAAATTACACTTAAAAATTACTACAAGCAGTATATAAATATTTCATTTTGAAGAATGTAAGGGCCACCATTTGTGTATAACTAAATAATCTAGTAAACAACATAATTTTGCAAAAAAAATATTTTTTATTTAATACAATTCACTTTTAAGCAATTTCACGTAAAATAATCTGAAAAGCCCCATCTGTTGTTAGAAATTTCTCGTATGTCTTGACAGGAAAATCCTAAATTAATTTGTGAAAAATTCAAAAACTTAGGAGATATTATAATAAACTTTTTTTTTTAATTTATTACTATAATGATTTTAATTTTAATACGATATATTTGTCTGAATCACTCACAATCAGGCGCAGTTTACTAAATTTAAAAGAAATCTATTTTGATTTGAAAAAATTTTTTTATGGATAACTTATAGTGTGCTCTAAAAATCCTGTGAACACAAAAATGGAATATCTCTTAGTTTTCGAGAAATAATTAAAAACGTACAGTTCAAAATCAGGGTCAAAAATTAAGAGAGTTTTGCATTTAAAAAATGTGAGAACATCAAAAATGGAATTTTTTTTCTCAAAAATTTAGTTCAAAAATTTTGTTTTAAAAATCCAAAATTTGTTTTGAATTTTTGAAAATGTATAAAACTGCGTTCAATTGTGAGTAATTTAAAAAAAAACATCTAATATGACTCAAATAACCAAAATTACCAACAATAGATGAAATTAATCAGATGGTTACATGGAATTACTCTTAAATATTACTGCATTGTTTTATCATTTGTAATTATTCCCTTCTTCTTTGGCTTCGTTTTAAAAATCAAACTTACTATTTATTAAAATCGGATATCACAACTTTTGTAGGCAGATTTACAATTTAAACATTATAGTTATATCTGTACTTATTTTGTACAACAAGAATTCATTAGAATACAAATATTTTACTTAATTATTTGAAAGTTAATATTTAATTTTTATTTATACGTATAAACATTTTGGTTCTAGCATCAAATATATTATCACTAGGTGACCACCAGGGAAGTCACCAGTGACTGTTTTTCTAATTTCGATATACTAATTTCAAGAATTTTTCACTAAATTGAAGAATATTTGCAAATTAAATCGACACCAAGTATATATTCCTAATGTGAAATGGAGGCCCAATTATCTTAAGAATATATATTCTTGTCTATATGATCAAAGATATTTTATTATTTGTATGTTGTACTTACAGCTTTTCTAACAGTGAAAAATTCAATGCCCAAAATTAAAAAAAAACTGATCTGAAAGCACGTTTTACGAAACAGTCAAAGAAATTATTGAACAGAGCAAAGTGCATTTTACTTTGCGCGTTTCATTTTACCCAATAATTTTCTCATTTTAGGAATATCTTCTCTCTTTGTTTAGAATATTTTCTGTAAGAATATGACGCTCTTAATATTAGAATACCTCATTCTCTAACACAAGAGAACAAAGTGCATTATCACAAAATAAAAAATATTAATAATTTCAAAGCGTGAACTTCACACAAGCGACTGAAGTGATTGCGATAAAACAAAGTGCGCTAGATTTGAAATAAACCACAGTAAGTATTCCATGCAAAGACTAAAGCTTATCGGCTTAAGCACGCTCAGAAAGAAATCAGTTCTGAAACTTTTTGTATAAACTTTGTCACAGCATGAATAACTGTTGCGTGATTGTTGAGTATTCATGAAAATTATTTGTTTGAGAAATGGAATGCTGAGAAGGTATACATACGGTTCCACAACAGCATCTAAACTTCGAAAAATTGATAAAGAAACTATATTTATCGAGACTGAATTTACAAATTTACAAATGAATAATTTATGACGATTTAATCAGTTTAGAGTGGGCCGGGAGACCCGCAATCTTAGCTAAATTTAAAACATTAAAAAATCTAGCTGAAAGAGCTTACTCTGGGGTTTTCAGGGTCAAAAGCAAAAACTTGATAATGGCAGATTCAAAATGGCGGCAATTTTTTAAAAAGGTTGACAGATTAGACTGAAAGTGCTTATTCAGGGGTTTTAGTAGTTGCTAATAACAAATTTATAATAAAAAATATAACATGGCGGAAAGATTTTATAAAAGTTGACAGATTGAGCTAAAATTACTTACTTGGGGGTCTTTAGGGGTCCCTGATTACAATTTAATTCATCAATTGAAAATTTTAAACTGTAATCATTCAAAATGGCGATGAAAGTTGAGAAAAGTTGACGGATTGGGATAGAAGTGCTCCATCGCGAGTTTTAGGGATGGCTGATGTCAAATTGTGGGACTCAAAAGAGAAAGGGCACATAAACTCATTCCGCCGGCTAGGGAATATCTAATTATTGGCTAAGTAGGGTGGCTATATTCATTCGGGCTGGACCAAAATTTATAATAGTTAACGAATTAGGCTAGAAATGTTTACTCTGGGGTTTTCGTGATAGCTGATGATGAAAAATAACAAATTTAAACTCATATATAATTTATTAAATTAAGACTTCATTATTCATCACATAAGTAATTGATCCGCCGGGTACAAAAACCAGCCCGACGCTCAAGCATGCGTAATAGTATTATCCAAGCGTCTAAAAAAAAGAAAATATTCGAAATTAAAAAATAAATTTTTTTAAACATAGAATTTTAGAGAATAAGCTAATACAATTTTTTCTTATTAGAATTTGTTTCGTCAAACGTTTATTTTTAATAATAGAAGCGAAATATCGAATGAAAATTTCTCTCTGATTTAATTAAATTTTAAAACTTAAACCGTTTCCCGTTTTAAAGTATCTTGGTAACTTTTAGTTTCAAACAACTTCCAGTGAGTGATTTATTCAAAAATGTTGAATTAAGTTTTTTGGAAAATCTCATATCTCATATTTGTGTCAAGCAGCGTTCAGAAAGTTCTAGCCCAAGTTTCTTCAAACATTACTCTTTTTCTTCCCTCGGAAGGACCCTCCAATTCATTTTCTATTACAAAAATGTGAAAATTAAATTTGGAAACTTAATTTTAATTATTATTACATATTCCATTCTTGGTTGTAAATTCATTTTTTCTATGTTGAAACATAAACTGCTTGGTAAAAAATTTATCTTTATTGATGAATCCAATTCTTTGAAAAATCGCTGTTTTTGTTAAAAATTAATTTTTTAATTCTAAAACTTAACAATTCCATTTTTGGACCTACCGATCTCTCTGTTAGCTTAAATATTAACTATTTGTTTTAAAAGTCATCGCCTTTGATTAAAACTTCGTCGATTTATTGTAAAATTCAACTATTTAGTTGTAAATTCCTCTTTTCGCTAAATTTAACCGGTTGAAAATTTCCCTCTTGGTAGAAAAGTAATTTTTCTTGTTAAAAATCAAATTCTTTTGTTGAAAAAGTCAAATTTCTAGGTCATAATAGTCTTGAAACTTGTTTATAATTTGAATATATTTAAAAAAGTATGTTTTAAAGGTGTCATGGACTATAAATCTCATTTAATTCGATTATATTATAGTATTGAGTAAAATTCGAATGAAATACAATTAAAAGAAAAACCAAAGCTCAATTTTAAGATTAGTGAGACTGAGGTTATCATTTGAAAACAGTCTGAAATTATTAACGAATTTGGAACGTGTTTTTTTTTAGAAATTATTCGAAGTAAACTCCTAAAAAAGCTTTTAAACTATTTTGTACCACATGGTTCAACTTTTAAACAAAAGTGACTCATTTTTAACAAAATTATTTACTTTTTACCAGATAATTGAATTTTGTAATCGCCAAGACGATTTTTTCAGAAGATAGTTGAGTTTTTAACAAATAGGTTAATATTCAACCAAAGTTATA
>NC_046659.1:156949940-156980277 GCF_010883055.1 Belonocnema kinseyi
ATCGACTTTACAAGCGTGCAAAAACTGATTTTTTTCACTCCCATTTTTCAGTTCCTTTTAGCGCAAGAAAAAAAAACTGCACGAAATTTTTAAGTTTCGTGTAGATGGGGTGGTCTTGTTGGCTTCAGAATCAGTTTTCCAGTGTCATCACAACTCATGTCTCGGTGGCCCATGCGGTGAACACTAGCCTAGCAAGGGAGTTGTTCATCTCCGGAGAGTCGTGGGACCGGTATCTCTAGAGAAAAAGGTTTTCTCTAAGTACTTAAGGCTGTTGCTCTTGGTGGTTCGGAACCCACCTTAAACTGTAGGTCCCCCTTCCACCACCAAGTAAGTGTGTGGAGGGTGTGTAAAGGAATAGAGAAGGTGTAAGAAAAATGTAAACCCTTAGGGGACACATTAGAAGCTTCCACTCAACTATTTTGTATAATTTCATTGCGTAATATTATTTCTTTAAAAGAAGATTTTACACAGAAAAATTAAATCTTTATTTAAACTGTCATATGATGAAAATAATTTTTAATCAATTCTACAGGAAAAAATTGCATAGAATCCATGTGTTAGATAATTTGTTAAAGAGTCTGGTCCCCTAAATGTTAGACCCACGCAAATAAACTATCTTTAGTTTATAATCAAGGCTATAGTCGTCCAAATTTTTAGAAGTATGATGAAAATCTTGCAACCTTGATTGGTGGATCAAAAAAATAAATAGGGTTCTATCTGTACTCGCTTGGCCATTTGTACAATATAAAGTTTGTTTATTGTATAACGATAAAAATACGCTTTACACAGAGGCCAATCAGCAGGCTACTCGTAACCGAGAATTTTTGTCAAAAATGACATAATGACTGGAATATATATAAGCAAAAAGTATTCAAGATCCACTCAGTTAAGATCCGAGAAAGTATTCAAATATCATTTCTGAGTGTCTATATCAAAATGAAGATTTCTGTCTTTACTCTGCTCTCCATGATGGTCGGATTTCTTGATTTTGTTTGTAAGTATAATATAAAATAATGCGAAATCTATTATATATTCAAACGTTTTAAAACCAGATACATCGAATATATTTCAAAATTAGTTTCTCACTTTGAAATAATTCGAGCTTTAACTTAAATTTTAACTTTATATAATTGTATATAGGTTTTTTTTTTAATTTGCTGCGTACTTATTCATTTACCGAATTAAGGATCATATTAATTGTTATAAAGTAATTTATTATAAAACCAATTTTAATTTAAACATTTCAAGTGCACTGTTAAAACTATTTTTTGTTAGTACACTAACACTTCTGTATGCAATAAGAGATCCCAGAGAAATCTTTTCCTTAGAATATATTGCTCAGAAAAATTTGAAACTTGTATACCGACCATGTCGAGGTTAGATCTTGAGAAAGCAGAAATTCATCTGCCGATAAATAAAAGATTTTCTGCGTCAATTTTTGGTGAAAAATTGATTTTTGGAAGGGCAAATCTTCTAGACTTTTTACTTGTCAATGAAAAACTATGCAAGCCAACCAGTGTCATGGTTGTCGCTAAAGCTTTCGCAAAACCTACACCTACCGTTAATAAAGTTCTAGTTCTTTATAAAATATCTCTTTTGGTTGTTTATAAAAATTGTGAAACCGTGAACTATTTAAAAAATCAAAGACAAAATCCCGTTGGAAATTAGGGCATGAAGATCCTGAATATATTTAAGCACGTCTTAGAATTCGAAGGGAAATCATCGACAGCTGTGATTTTGGGATTATGAATTCTCATTTACTGAAAAGAAATGCTCTGTTTTTATTTCTCGAATCAGTCACATTAGCCAGATTCCCCGGAGTTTTGAAACTAACATGCTTCTTGAAATGAGAAAATCTTAATTTTCGAAAAAATTGAAAAACTTCTTCAGTACAATAAAAAAAACTTTTAAAAATTCTAAAAAATTAAATCCAGAAGTCAACCTTTCTTCCATCATTCTAATGATCAAAACAGGAAAAAATTCACTCCTTTTTATTCGGTCTTGCGATCCATTTAAAAAACAAATAAAAACATGAGTTTATTAACCAAAACTCAAATTTTAATGGTCTGGGTATTTAAAAAGACATTTCGGCCATTCTTCTAGCATTCTTCAAGTAAGATAACCTAGTCTTTGAATGTGTCACAATTAGTCAACAAAGCTTTAAATTTTAAAAAACGGAGAATGAATTGTAGTAGTTACGACGGACAGTAAGTGAAAGCAAAGACAAAAGCAATTTTGTTACAGACTTTATAAATTTATTTAAAAATATTTAAAATCTAATGTTAGAAAAGTAATCCTAGATCTGATTTCATACCACAAAAAAAAATCAATAAATTCTCAAATTTGAATAAAGTTTCAGATATTGTCACAAATTTCAACAATAATCACAAAGATTTTTTATCTTTGTCAAAGCAGACGACGGTAATATTTTAGAATATGCAAATTAGGATAATTACAAATCAACTATTTATAATCTTTTACAAAACTACCATTAAGCTATTAGAGAGATCGGAATAAAATTGTTTATTCAAGAAAGTAACGCTAATTCTTAGGAAGATGTTAATTATACAAGTAATTATTTTTAATGAATCTGTTATATCATCAGCGGATGGCAGAATCGTGAAGGCAAACAATCCAGACTATCGATGAAGTTAAGAATCTTCAATAAGAGAAAATGCTTAATATCTTCATCAGACTAGATGGAAAATAATTTTTTTGAATTTAAAATTAAATTTTACCTTGAAAACAAAAGATCTTCTTTCGCTTCGCTGGGAATTGAATTACAGAACTTCTAATATTGGGCCAGGTTCTTTTCCATTAGGCTATTGAAGAGATCGGAATAAGAATATTTATTCTAGAAAATAAAGCTAATTTTGAGCAAGATGTTAATGTTACGAGTAATTATTTCCAAAAACATAAATGTTCAAATTACACACATATTAGTATCAGTAGTTGTCGTATCTAAGATTGGTAACATTCCTTTAGATTTAGTTTTAGACTGCATAGAAGAAAAATTAAAATTACACAAAAATTTAACGAAGATATCAAATTAAGGTTTTAATAATAACGTTTTCTCATTCAGTCAAAAATATCACAAACAAATTTCATAGAGCGCCTTCCCAGGTTGCGAATAGTGAAACGCCTCCCTGATATGGGTGGTCCCGGGGAAATAAAATACCGGGGGTGGACGAATACCAGCTAGGGGAAGAAACTCCGAATTAAAGCAGAAATCAGTAGGTAGGATAAAAACCCTATAACCCGAGAGAGTAGAAATCTCCTCACTACTTCCGATCGGGTTCCAGCCCCGGTGGTCAGTGCCGGTTGCATGGATTTGGGGGGGGGGGGCAAACATACTTGGAGAGGAGTGTATGTGAGGAGTTGGGTGGGCCATTGGACGTGACGGAGGAGCTCGATATGAGCGCACAAACGGAGTTCAAAAGGGACCTAACGGTCGCGTAACGAAAGATTGATGAGCAATTGAGGCTCATTAGGAAATTGAGGACTATCATCCTAAAAATGCAGACGTTCTGCACTGAAAAAAGGAACATGTAGTCGCCAATGCGAGAAGAAGTAAATGAAACACGGAAGTTTGTCTACAAATTATCTAGCACAAACATTTATCATAAATATTACTATGCATTTATTCCAAGAGGTGCTGGCGCAGCCACTGCTAAGAAAGCGAGACGGACTAAGGATAAGAGACAGGAGAATAAAAATACGTCTTAGACGGGGACTCAAACCGAAAAAGCAGTAGAGACCTCCACTCCCCAAACTGGGAAAAAATCGAGGACGCGCAACACTACAACAGCTGCGACGTCTACGCCATAAAAGTGAAATGGAGGGGACAGAAAGAAACCTGTACCCAAGGCAATCAGACGAGCTCGACCCGAAGCGGTTCTCATAAAACCAGCAAAGGGATCGAGCTACGCCAAGGTCCTAAAGGACCTCCAATGTAAAGTTAGGTTCGGACACCCTTGGTATAAAAATCAGGGGTGTCAGAGAAACCAGACAGGGGGACATCCTCATTGAGTTAGGTCCAGCAGCTGCCGGTAGAAGAAAGCTCTCCTCTGCTATCCCACGCACGGAGGTTGAGATAATTGACCTTGATGCAATAGCGAACGCAAAGGAGGTGTCAAGAAGTTAGAAAACATTTTGACGGACAGCACGCTGAAGAAGTCAGAGTCTCTCTCATAAAAAAGGCCTTTAGCGGAACTTTGAAGGCCTTCGCTGACCACACTTAGAAAATGGCGTCGTAATTGATAAGCGCAGGGCACCTGAAGGTGGGATGGGTGGGATGGATTGTTTACGGAAAAAAATTAAGGCCTTAAGGTGCTATCGCTACCTCGACTTTGGCCATAGTGCAGCGAGCTACAAGGGTCCTGATAGGACCAAACGGTGTTGGAGGTGCGGGAAAGAGGATCACAAGTCTGTGGAGTGCCCTAGCACTGCCCAGTGCTTCCTGGAAACCGACTATCTGCCGAGGTCTATAAAATGTTTGTCGTTTAAGAAGGCAGCCCCGTCGAGGAAGCCTTCCAAATGATAGAAGTAAATGACGGGGCCCAGCCATGATGTCGAAGGCCGACAAGCCCGTTGCGCGTCATTGTCGCGCTACTGGAGACGATATGTACATCATGGCTGGACTGGTTTGAAGAAGGGCTGTTCCTGTTTGAAGCACAAAAGAAAAAAAAGAAGACCAGCAGGAGCCTTTAAGGGCATGCTCTTCGTGACCACGTGACCAAACTAGTCCCCGGATATGAACATTTTTTTTGGTGTTCACTGTGTCCACACGGATTGAGATATCGTGTTTAAAATTTGACAGATTAAATAAAAAGCACTAAAGAACGTTTGTATACATCAATGTGTTTATAGTTTTAAAGAAAGTTTATTTATAAATCGATGAAAAAGGATATTACCATTCGAGTTATAGCACTATGCAGATAATTTTTTGTTTGATGCATTTCGGATTTTTTGGTTCGCGTATATTGAGCACTGACACCAGTTTTGGACTAAATCGTCTAAACCTTTAAAAAAATTAATGTAAGCAATAAAATTTACACATTCTTTGCAAATCAACAAATAAGTATCTGCATCCACGTAACCTATAATTATTTTTGGAGCATTTTTAGCGATTTCTAGCGGAGAGAAAAAGAAACTTTGACCGTCGATAAAGTCGAGATCACGTGACTAAGTTCATTCATAAAAATTTTGTATGGAGAATGAAATGATTTTCATTATTTTCGGTCCTCACTACGTCCAAACGGATTGAGATATCGTGTTCAGGATTTAGGAAGTTATACCGAAAACACTAAGGAACGTTTGTATATATCAAAATGTTCATAATTACGAAGAAATTTTTCGAGTAAAATACTACAGGAATTAGGAAATAAACTTTTAACGTCGATAAAGTAGATGCCTCGATTTAATAAAATCGAGGAACATCTTAGAATGTCATACTCGAAAATTCGCCCAAGTCCCATCTTGAGAAATGTGCATCTGCAGAAAATGATTTAAATTTTCTAATGGTTATATATTCTTGTAGATTTTTTGTACTGGTATGAAACAATTCCAAGAATAAAAATAAAATTTCGCCCGGGGTCGAAAGACAAGGCGAGTCCAATGCTGATTCCCGCTGGTTGGTTCACTGTCAACAATAGTTATCAGCTGATCGATTCAACGTCAAGAATTATGGAAGTTGGTTGGAAATTTTTATTGCGAATTGGAAATTTGGTTGGTTTGGTTGGTTCACTGTCAACAATAGTTATCAGCTGATCGATTCAACGTCAAGAATTATGGAAGTTGGTTGGAAATTTTTATTGCAAGTTGGAAATTTTTAGTGCAAATTTTATTGCTTATATTAATTCTTTTCAAGGTTTAGACGATTTAGTATAAAATTGGTGTCAGTGCTCAATATGAGCGAATAAAAAAATCTAAAATGCATCAAACCAAAAATGATCTGCAAAGTGCTATAACTCGAATGGTAATATCCTATTCCAACAATTTATAAATAAACTTTCTTTAAAATTACCAATATATTGATGTATACAAACGTTCTTTAGTGCTTTTTATTTTATGTGTTAAAGTTTAAACACGATATCTCAATTCGTGTGGACGCAGTGAACACCAAAAAAAATGTTCATAACCGGGGACTAGTTTGGTCACGTGGTCACTGAAGAGCATGCCCTTAAGCGGCTAAAAAACGGCACCTTCCGAAGAAATGCGAAAGCGGTTCCGGAAAGAATAATACCAAGGAGAAAGGGCGGTGTTATTTAGTGGGTCCCTTGATGGCATTATTATAATTCCAGGGTTGAGTTTGTATAAGGTATAATTGCATATTATCCAGGGTATCTGAAAAGTCCCGGGATAGCCAAATAAATCCTCAAGTAACAATTTTTTTTTGGATGTTGAACACATTTTTGCAGTAACTTTCAACGAGGAATCCAGTGGTGGGCTTAGTTTTGACCTTGACTGCGACCTTCATTGTTATTTCCAGGTCACCTTTATTTTTTTAAATAAACTGATCCATTTTTGACATTGGCCATCGAAAGAGCGGAAAATTTTACGTTAGAAAGTGTATACAGGTCATAGGTAAGGTTTGACCTTAATGGGCATATCAAGTTCTGACCAATGACCTGACTACACTTTTGGAATTAAAAGTTTCCGTTATTGTAATTTCCGATGTCAACCAGAGTCGTTTAAATTTAAAAAAAACAGTGACCTTGATATGACCTTGATGGTCATGGCCAATGTCACTCGATCGTCACTATTTAATGTAAATTTTTTAGTAAGTAATTAGGGTAAGAGGATGATTTTCACAAGCTATCTTGCGCAAAAATGTTCAAAGCATATAGAAGTTTGAATGACCCTGCTCCATCCATTAAGGCCACGCCTTACCTATGACCTGACTACACATTTTAACGTAAGATTTTCCGCTCTTTCGATTGCCAATGTCAAAAAATAGTACCTAAGGATTTATTTTGCGTGTTTTTTAACATTCTTCACCAGGAACTCGTAAGAAATATATATGGGTCCACCATTGTCTCCAATTGTATCTAACCTTGTTATGAAAGATATTGCAAACAAAGCCTTATCAAAATTTAATTTTCAATCACTTTTTTGTAACCAGTACTATTTCTGCTATAGTTTACTACGTAAAAAATACGAGAACTCATAAACACTTTTAACAGCATACTAGATTCTCTACACTTAATTTATGAAATAGAAACTAATACTCTTTGATTACTTAGATTTATCCATTTAAAAAACGAAAATGTATATTCAATTGAAAACTGGTTTAAGAGAACAAAACTTCTTGGTCAGTTCGATATTTGAATTGTTACTCTGATTTTGAATTTATTCAAAAAATTCGATGACTAAAGGGACTAATCGATATATAGATAAAACTAAGCGATATCATATTCAGAAAAGATAACTTAGATCAATTAAAAATCAGTTTGCATAAAATACTACCCACTACTTTCAATAGAATCAATTTTTATAAAAATACATGATAAAATTTCTAATAATTTAAAAACAGAAATGCTTATTATTTTTGAAATAATTATTAATTTTTTAAACTAGTATTATTTCTTCAAACAATATATTTCAGTAACTCGTTATAAGTTACTACTTTTCAGAATAAACTAGCAGTCTTGCTCGTGCCACAGCGCGCGCCTACTTATCTTTTTATGAAAAAGAATAAATAAAAAGCCTATCTTTTCTATGTTATACATATTTAATGAATGTTACAAAATATCAGTTTAACATAATAGAAGACACCAAGGGATAAGTTCTGTATCTGAAAATGCAATTAACCTTTTGTAATAGGATTTCAACGAATTTTATAATTTTACGTAGAAAATGAAATTGAACTATTTTATCCAAAAAGAGCTTTTTTTATTAAAAATTAATTTACACCTAATATTGATGAATAACATTTATTACGATTTTGTAGCTCAAGTTGATGATAATCATATTCTTTAAGTAATGAACTTTGTATTTTTACACCACAATTTTTATAAATCAATTTAGCAAAATTTTTGAACGCGCATTATAATATTCAATGACCTTATACGTAGAAAAACGCATGTAATAAACTTTTTTGCCACTTGGTAAACTCTTCCCTGAAAATTTTGATTAAGTCTCCACAATATTAGTTCATGCGTTCAATGAGATAAAATTTTTAGTAATAACTGTTTCATTATTCCGATTTATACAAAATCATTACACTACTTTGTAAAGAATAACTTGATATATGATTACTGTACGAATTTTAATTACAAGAGTAGATAAATCCTTAAAAAGTTGGTGAAAAATGACATTATTGATCGCAAATTTCTGCCAATTGTTATATTTCAAATTACATTCAAATCATTTAAATTCTATATTAAAATTAACACTTTCAACATATAAAAACTTGAAAACTTATCATGTTTTAAAAATTACTATTTTTTTTTAATTCTTTTTTTTTCGAAAATAAATTAATTGTCTGTGTGAAAATATAACTTTGCTACTCTTGGTTTAAATTCGAATCTCTTATAGAAAATTAATCTTTATGATTGAAGATTCGTTTCCTTATTTTTAAATTGCATCTCTTGACGGCATCTGCATTCGTTGAAATATCAAATATTAGATTTTCTATCGAAAATCCATATTTGCAGATTAAAAATTCAACTACTTTGTTGAAAATTTACATACTTGTTCAAAAATTTTAATCTCGTCAAAAATTTAAATATTTTGTTGAAAATCTTTTCTTTTTGTTTTAAGATGTCCACCACTACGTTTTCATTGAGAATTCTTTTTTTTTAATGCAACTCTTTTTGGTTGAAGATTAGTCTTTTTTGTTTGAAAATTTGGCCATTCAGTTTAAAATTTATATTTGTTGGTTGAAAATTTAACTATTTGGTTAAAAGTTAAACTATTCGCTTGTAAATTCAAATCTTTCATTAAAAAGCCAAATTTTTAACAAAACCGTTTACATTGAAAATGAAAAATAGTTATTTTCAGTTTAAGAAAATTAATGAATTTGCAACCAAATAGTTACTTTTCATCCAAAAACATAACATTTTAACAAAATAGTTCAACTTTTAAATATGTAGATAAATTTTTAACCAAAAACTAAAAAATATTATTATTTTAAGACAACAAGAAAAAATGCATTTCAAGACAATTTTTAACCAGAGATAAATTTTTAAGTAAAATAAAGAATCTTCAACGAAAAAAATTAATTTGTAAAAGGTCGTTCAAACTTAAAACAATTAGAGAAATGTTCAACAAAAAAGACTAATTTTCAACCTAAGGTAGAACGAATTTAACTAAAGAATTAAATTTTTAACTAAATTCAACTAAATTGTTGAAAGTTTTCAAAAAAAAAATTTTTTTAAAACTGCTCCCTTATAGTTTGAAAATCAAGTAATTGGTTCGAAATTCCTTTTTTTTTGTAAAACATTAATCTTATTGGTTAAAAATTAATCTTTTGAACATTGCATTTTTTTCATAACGAAAAAACAGTTCTCTTAAAGTTTTATCTAAAAACATCATAAATCCCTTTCTGATCGATTCAACGACTTGAAGTGCAGAACCTGCCTAATGTTAAATGGATTCGATCTGCTTTGAAATCATTTTTATAACACTTTTTTTTTGAAAATTAATTCTTTTTTAACAGAAAATTAAACTATGACATTTTTGGTAAAGAAGTAATTTTTTAAATTAAAGTTGAATCTTTTTTAGTTAAAAATCTTACTAATTATTTAAAAATTTATGGATTTGTAATTGTAATCTGTTTTAGTAGAGAACTCAGCTATTTTTTTTTAAATTGCACTTCTGTAAGTTGAAAATTATTTTTTTAAACTAAAAGCTTAACGATCCCATTTTTCGTCGAATATTAATTTCTTCATTGAAGCTTCATCTGTTTCGATTCAAAACGAACCTTTTTGATTGAAAGTTCCACTATTTGCTTCAAATTTTTTTTTTAATTTCTATAATAGTAAAATCTACTTACATTACATTTGGTTAAAAAATTATATTTTTTAGATAAACATCATATATTTGTTTGAAACTTTTTAAATTTTAGAGAAAATTCGTAATTTTTGCAGAAAAGTAATATTCTTGGTTGAAAATTAATATTTTTCATTAAGGATTCTGTTATTTGAAAAAAAAATCATTTTCAGTTAGTCAAAAACAAATTTCTTTCTTTCGATTACACTATTTTTGTTTGAAAATTGATAGTTTAAAATAAAATTGACCTTTTGTACTTAAGAATTTTATTTTTGTAATTTTTCTATTTTGGTAGAAAATTAATCCTTATGGTTTAAAATCGACCTTTTTTCGTTAAAGATTGAACTATTTGGAAGCAAATTTATTTGTTTTGATGTAGTATTTACGAATTCAGAATTTTGTTGAAAATTCGTTATTTTTTGTAGAAAAATAAACTTCTTAATTGAAATTTCATCTTTTTTTCGAGGATTAAAAATTTTAGTTGATGATTCGTTTCTTTTTTTAATTTTTTGAACTGAAAATCTAACTATTTTGTTGAACATTTAACCAATGAGTTGAAAATTAACTTTTTTATTGAAAATTCTAATTCCGGGGTTGAAAATTCAATTTTGATGTAGAAACTTCGTCTTTGCCGCTTAAAAATTCAACAGTTTGGTAGAAATTTCCACTATTTCGTGGAAAATTAAACTGCTTTTTTGAACATTCAGTTTTTACTGAAAAACAATTCTCTTGAATGAAATTTAACTACACATAGGGGCCAATCCAGTAATATTTAATAAAATAGTGTTTACTTATACTTGACAGTAAGTATTGTTAGCTATAGATTCATAATTTTATTTCAAAATTGTTTTTTTAAGTTAAAAATTGTTAAGGTTTAAAAGGATTTGTATGTCAAATACGTGAAATAAACCGTTTTACACAACAAATCAAGTTGCATATATTCTATTTAAGAAACAAAATTAGAAGATGTATAATTTTACATAAAAATTAATTTTTTTATGGTTAAAAATTCTTTTTCTTCAATAAAAATGTAACTACTTTGTTGATAATTCAACTGATTGGTTTAAAATTAATTTCTTTTTCTGTAATTAATATTATGGGGTTACAAATTCAACTTTTATCTAAAAAATTCCACCTGTTTGCTTAAAAATTCCACACTTTGGTAGAACATTCCACTATTTTGTGTAAAATTGAACTGTTTTATAAAAAACTTAAGTGCACAACTTTTGGTTAACACAAAGTTCCTATACTTCTTTTTATAGAATCATCGCCATCCAATTCATCAGAATCATTGGCAACGCTACTTGGTAAATTGAAAACTAAAATACAGACTAAAGCAACTATTAAATTTACACTATTAATTCTCCACCTTACTTTCTTGGAAATTTATTTTGTTTTACAGGATAATAATCTATTGGTTGAAAATTCCCATTTTTATTTGAAAATTAATCTTTTTTTACTTAAGTATTCGAGTATGCTAGAAAGTTAGCGATTTCTAAAAGTATTGAAATAATTGATGAATTTTAAAAGTAATCTTTTTTAGGATATTTGGAAAGTGTATAAATAATTTAAATTTATTTGTACGATTGATGGTAAATTTTTTTTTTTAATTCTCGTACACTATGTTGTGTATCAATCAGTATTTGCTTATGTGAGCAAAATCGACTTGAAGAAATAAATATCCATAACGTAAATGAGAAAACTGTTAAAACAAAATCTTAAAGCTTCGGAATTCAGAGTTCACTCATTATTATTCCTGCCTTATTAAATTCACTATTTTAGCGAAGATTTATGCATGGTATTAATAACGATTTTTAAGTTCTGACGAATGAATGGAAATATCACAAACGAATACGACTTTCGGCAAACTAAAAAGTGTATATTTTTTATTTTATATAAAGAAAAAACGATTAACGAGGGCATCTTTATTTCGACCAATTACGTTGGAGTTCGTTGAAAAATGTTGTTTACAAGATATACCTATATTTATTTTTACAGAATCATTATGATCATCCAATCGGTCATCAACAAGGCCACGCAATCCATCAGAACCACGTAATTTGAAGACTTAAGTACAATCTAAAACAAACATTAGAAAATTTTGTTCAAAACGTCTAGTTTTTTCTCGACACAACAAGCCATATGGTCCATATACGATTCAGAAGTAAAATTCAAAATCTAATTTTATAGAAACTTATTAGTAGACATGTAATTTAGTATATTTCAGTAGTTACAAGATACAAAAAATGTGGAAATCGTAAAATAGTCATTAATTATATTCTTTTCACTTGGTCAGGTCCAAGAGATCCATCAAGGAGAATCTCTTTACGAGACAGAAATACAACGTTGCGAATGTTGGGTATTGCTGCTGAGGCGTTCGCTGACAGAAATCCTGCATTTCCGGAACCCGGTAATTGAAAAATTCTTATTTTTCTAATATTCCATTAGTGAAATTATCAAATATTAGTATTGCATGAATCAATCAATTAGTTACTAGTTGAAAATAAATTTTCAATAATTCACTGATGAGGAAGGGTCAACTAATATGAATACGTCGGGATTACGTTTGTAGTGGCAATCTAATAGTACACAATAAATATTCGTGTGAACAATGTGATGCAAATGAATATTATCCCAAGTTACCTCAACATAAGCGGGAAGCAATTTTCTTTGATCATTACCGTGTGTGACCGACTATGTGACAGACTTTAATGTGTTACCGCCATCATGATGACGAATAAGAAACTTTACACCTGCACTATTTAGTTAACATTGTTCCAAAATAAGCATCACATCCATTGACCAAACCATTCAGTTAAAAATTTTCGCAATTTTGTTGACCATTCCTCTTTTTGATACCAAAGTAACGTGTTTGGTTAAAAGTTAAACTATTTTGTTAAAAATCAATGTAATTGGTTAAAAGCTCGTTTTATTTTGGATAAAAATTATTTTTTAAATTGAAAATTTACCTATTTTGTGCAAAATTTAACTGTTTCTTACAAAAACCATTAAAATATATTAAAAAGGTTTTAATTCCTTTAAAATTCTTAGGGATTGAATAAAATTTCTAAAATCTTGTGAAATTCCTTACAATAACTTAAAATTCCTTGAGATCTTTAGAAAACGTGAACTTCAATTTAAAAAGAGTAAATATTTTTAAATCTCTTGCATATATATTAAATTGAACTGAGTATTTAAATTTCTCTTTTAAAAAGCGTAAATCCTTATGAATCTGTTTTTAAAATACCTAAAAATCCGTCTTGAAATTCTATTAAAAAATTTTTAAGTACTTGCATTAAAATACTGTATTTTCAGTATCAACTCTTTAATAATTCAAAATATTTAATTTCCTACTGATTTTTGTATAATGATTTTGCTTCATGATTTTTCTAGAATGGAAAAAAATGGAAGGGAATTCATTATAGGAAAATCATCATGGGACTATATTAAATATCCAATAATATATTTTCGTAAGTGGAAACTACAAGGCACTGTAAAACATTTCTGGAAGTAAAACTTTCTAGGTCGAGACATCTTGAAGGAGTATGGAATAGAGATTCGAGAGTAAATAATTTTTTGTGCAAATAAAGAATATTCGGGATTCATTAATGAAATTCAAGAATGACTTGCAAGCAGTCTTGATCCTAAATCGACTTAATCGAAAACTAATCATTTAGTTGATTGTAATTAGTAAATATAATCTTACTTTAACAGGAGAATTTCAACCAATGAGAATTCTTCCTCTACCACGTGATGAGATCTACCGTAATGGACGTTTGATTGAGGAATGTCTATCTCTTCGTAGGTATTTAAAAATAAATCCTACAACTGGCCAGCCAGGTAATTGAAAAATTCTGAATTTTCTAATATCCCATTGGTAAAAAAAATAATATTTTACTATTCCATGAGTCCATCACTGTGACCAACTTTGTTCCAGAATGAGCGCAATACTGTCATCCTAATAAAGACCAAGAATCCGTGCAACTCATTTTTTAACGAATCGAGATATTCAATAAAACGTGTTTACATCTGTACCTTTTAATGTATGATCGTCGGTAAAATTATTGCCCCCCCCTCTACAATGTTTGGCCCATTTTCTTAAAATATACTTATTAAAAAATATATTTAAAAAAAAATTACTATCAAATAGTGCAATATTTTTATGAGTATACTCTGCTCTATTTATTGTTTATTTTATTTGCCTGTATGTGAGAAGAGCGGTTACAAGTGGACCTGTGTGCATGACCAACTGTGCAAATATCTTCTAATTATAAAAAAAAAAATCTTCTACAAAAATTCTTAAAAAAAGAAAATTTTGTTTGCTTGTATTTCTCAAAAAATCTACAGATTTAAGGTAAAGAATCATTGTACCGATTACTCCATGAGCGTTCTTCAAAAGAAATGTACCGATCTTGGACAAAGCGCACATGCTATTTTCATTAAAATAAAAAAAATATTGTTAATTTTAATTATTCATATGTAAATCATCCGCTAAAAACTCCTACTTTAATGATGAAGAAACTTATCATTCAACATTTTTCAACAATTGAATCGTTTACAACTAAATTACTAATAATTTTTCAGTTTTGTTAATACAAAATGTATCATTAATACAAACGTGATCAATTCGTTTATTTCGATCATTGAAATCGTTGTATAAGTACAAAATAAAATAAAGAAGTGTGCAGAATTTGGTCAAATTGTGAATTTTCTATTTAAAATATTTCATTTCTTCGATCAGTATGCTTAACACAACTGATGATTCTCAAGCATAACAACAAACTCGAACAAAAATAATATTAATTTGAAAAGGACATATTTAATATTTTGGATTTTTATACTAAGTAAATTTATTTAAAATGCTCGGTCTTTGCATTTCCCACACATTTGTACACAGACTTCTTAAGATTAAAGATTAAACCGAAGACAAGTGCAATTTGGCAATTGTGAATTTTCTTTTCTGAAGCTCATTCGACTTTAACACGCAAATTCTTATCACGTGTCTCGTTCTTTGCTCGGGATTTTATCCCCAATGAGAATTTTTCACATCATATTCAACACTTTCATATCAAATATATATTACATTTATTTATCTACTTTGATCTAGGCTTAAATATTTGTTTCTTATTTTTCAATAAATTTTATTCTCAGCTACTCTGAAAAATGTATAGTTTCAATCAATTTATACGATTACAATTTGATTTTCTATAAATTTAATTCGCTTATTTCTGATGTTATTTTTTCCGATTTAAACAAAAAATACGAATCCTAGCGTAAAGTAAAACAAATTTGTAGTTATATTTCAAGGAGAAAGTTTGTTAAATAAAATCTTATTAAAGCTTATGTTCTTATTCCAAAAAGTTATTTTTGTTTATTATTTTCGAAGATTTTTATAAAAAGAGTTTATAACAAATTTGGAGATCTCTTTATGTTAAACAACTTTTTTCTCATTTTTTACATTCTCATCCTAATGACAAGGTATTGGTTTTATGCAAAATTTCACTTCGTCGATTTTCATAAAATCTCTACGTTTTAAGACCGCCTGAGTCAGAAAAAAACTATTTTTACGAATTTGTATGTCTTTAGTCTGTAGTCTGTAGTCTGTATTGTATAGGCACAACAACTTTTGAAAGATTGATTAGATTGGATTCTACTTTGGCACACTTTTTTCAGGCCTAACAAAAAAGAATGAGTTTGTAAACCAGCTCCTACAATTAAGGTACATGATTGTTTCTTGATTTTTACAATATTACTTGCTATGAAACCTTCTAAAATTTCCCTGCCTTTAATAATCGTAACTTCGGGAAAGACACGTAAAAGGATACTAGACTGAATTCAAATTGCTCAATCACGCCCGAATCGGTGTATCACCCGCGCCAACCGCACGCGTGTCGTGCGAGTGGTCACATATAATTATTTTAATTTCACAAAATATTCAACTGTTCCCTTTCAAATACGGAACAATATTCTAGATACCATAATGAACAGTTAACAGCAAAAATTCATTTAATTTGCAGATGCCCATTTTAAAATAATACAAATTATTTAAAAAATTGTTTACAACAAATTATTAAAAAATTGAAATTTTAATTATCAAACACGCCCTTTAAAGAATTTTTTTAGTTAAAAAATTGGACAATTTACAAAACATTTCAAAAAGAACCGATTTTTAGGGTCATCAGAGAACGAAATCGATATTTTAGAAATTCTTGATATCAAAGTATAAAAATATGTTTAGTTTTTTTCCTTTCAAGAATAAGGGAAATAAATGTTATAAAAATTTTTTTTTTTAAGAATCGAACTTTTGAGAACGGTAAAAGTAGCCCTACACTAGAGAATAACCCAGGGTCTAGGCCTTAATATCTGTGTACAGCAACTTTAAAAAACAAAATTTTAGAACAAAATTGCACAACGATATTTGACAAGAATTGATATCCTCAAGAAACTTTTTTGTAAAAAACAAATACTCAAGAAAATCAATTCGTGAAAAATACTTGCACAAAAACAATCAAAGAATGAAGATTTTGATATTATAATTTTTTAAGTTTTAGACTTCAAAATAAAATTATGCTAAAATTGATCAAAATATACTAAAATATTATTTTATTTGAAATGATTTAATTCAAATCAATTTTAAATCTGAAACTATTCTATTTTGAACTTTTGCAACTTATAATTATTTAATTACATTAAGATCAATTACTTAAGTAGTAGATATTTTGAGTTTTCAAAAGTGAATTATGTAAAATTAACAACTACTGTTTGAAGAGAGGTTGAACATTGTTTGTCGACTGGCAGTGGCAGCTGCCGGGCTCTCTGTTTTCGGGTTTTCCACAGCCCTGTTTAATTACTTTTCCGAGAATTTCGACCAAATAAAAAATTCATTAGGGAAGGTTGGACTGATTCTGAAAAGACTGTTGACTCAACTTTGGAACCTTCACTCGCCTCTTTTGTACCGGTAGTTCTAGAGAGGGAAGAAACCAGGTGATTTCTAAAACGTCTTTGTTTTTTCGGCCAGTTCCATCGCTCTGAAAGTCTCGAGTGGGGCTGTTCTCTCTGTGTTTCGTGTGCTTCGTCAGGAAAGTGTTCGGCGTGCTCGTGGATTTTGATCCTTTGTGCTCACCAATGTCGCATTCCTGTGTGTTGATTCGAGTCACTTTCTGCTTCAACGTTACTTTGGTACTTCGTGGCGGTTCCTTCCTGCGATAAGGCTAGACTTCCTATCTGCTTTGTGTTGGATTTATTCAGCTAGTCGCTTCTGGTTGCACTCGAGTATGTTATCAAAGTTTACCTCAAAGTTTACCGCAAAGTTGACCTTAAAGTTCACCTTAAAGTTTACCGCAATGTTCACGCAAAATCTATATAATTTAATTTACTATATTATAACCATTACATACTATGAGAAAAAGCTACGACTTAACGTTCACAACACTCGTCTTTCTCGTTCAAATCAATGAACGCAGCAAACTTATGTATTATAAAAGAATAGAAACAATCTACAACTTGGACAATCGTTTCCTTTCAGTTAATGATCTGATCCGCTCCCATCTCTCTGGTTATTTATCTTTTTAAAAAATGTTGGTCCTTCGATCCGGATATAAAATGGATCACTTATTTTTCTGGAAGGATATGCAAGTCCATTAGAGAGGACAAGAAGAACGTGACAGATTCTCTCTTCCTTTAGGTTGTCGAATTGTCAGGAAATCGCCCAAGATGAGAGTCGAGCACATCCAGTTTAGAATCGGTAAACAGCAGTCGTACAAAGATTTAATTTCCAATGCCTATTTCAATCTTACTAATATTCCTAATAATGACATCACGAAAAACACAATCGATGTCAGGCTTAAGGAAGTCAAGGAACAATTTCTTCATTTCCGCAAGAACCATCAAGCAATTGATCTTGCATTATCCAAAGTAGATTCCAAAGTACGAAAGAGAATACGTCAGCAATCCTACTTTGAGCAAGATTATTATTCTTCAACCCATGGATGTTATCTTGAAACAGTGGAGAAGATGACATCTTTAGCGGAATCGTTAAACAATAACACACATCAACCTTCGTTACTGGTTTCCGCTAAACCAGCACCTTCTTCACTACCTATCTATCATTCAACCAAACTTCCTCGAATCGACATTCCAACGACCGGTTCATCGCTGGGATAACATCCTTATAGTTATGACAGTTTAGGAACTCGACTCCCAATCTGTTAAGGCATGGGAGCTACTTCAAGGGTCATCCAAAGAACCATCTTCATGGACATGCTTCCGAGAATTCTTGAGGACAAGAATGTTATCGTTATAGGCATTCGAACACTCTACTGCGACCACCCACATTTGCTCTATCATTGCGACCAGTTCAAACAAAAAACATCAAAACAACGGAACAATTTTGTTGTGTCACATCGACAGTGTTTCAATTGTCTGGGGCTCCATACAGTTGCTCACTGTAGATCCACAAGAAGATGTCAAATTTCTGGTAGACGTCATCACACTGTTCTTCACCAAACTGATCGAGATTCGAAAAAGAACTTCAATTTTACATCTCGACAACAAGCAGCATCATCTTTCAGACAAACTGCATTGGAGAATGTCAATCAGGCTCATAAAAACTTGGAGGCCCCCACAGATATTTTCTTGGTCACAGCTCAAGTTGAAGTACTGAACAGCCTCAATGAAACTATCCAAGTCAGAGAGCTGTTAGACAAGGGGCCAGAAGTTTCTTTTGTCTATGAAAAATTAGTCCAGTGGCTTCGTATTTCGACAAGTTACACAAGAATCTCTCTCCTTGGAATCGGAGATCAGCCATATGTCAAAAGCAGGTGTCTCGCATACTTGAATATTCGACCACATTTTAATTCACAAATCCAGGCGGGCGTAAGTGCCTACATTCTTCCAAAAGTGACCTCAGAGATGCCAGCAGCCCATATTCCTTGTACCGGATAACCCCACCTCAAGAGCTTGTTGCTGGCTGAACACGACTTCAACGAGTAAGGGCAAATCGACATCCTCCTCGGTGCAGATGTTTATGGGCAGCTGCTTCTGGAGGGTCCCGTCAAAAAAGGGCCGGCTAATAGTCCAGTTGTTCAATCTGCGAAAGTGGGTTGAGTTCTATCTGGTCCCTGCGATACTTCACACACCATAAACCAAGTTCGCTCATCTCACTGTTCCATTAATCACGACTTAAGCAAAGCTTTGGTATGATTCTCGCAACAAGAATAAATGGCAACAACTTCTAATAAATCTTTGACACCAGCCGATCAGCATTGTGAAGATCATTATGTATCCACTCACAGTAGAGAACAGTCTGGTCGATACATTATTCGATTACCTTTTTCAGCATCAACGGAACAGCTAGGAAATTCGAAACCAGTAGAAATATATATAGTGACATGTGTTTAACAGAAATTCGAGAACGACCAAATCTTTTACCAAGCATAGTCATTATTCCTAAATGAGTACGAAAGCCTACAACATATGGTGAAAATTTGCAACATAGAGACTGAGCCAGCTTCAGCATATTATCTACCTCATCATGAAGTAGTTCGAGACTCGAGCACAACCACCATGTTACGAGTTGTTTTCAACGGTACATGGCGAGTTCCAAAAGAGATCTCGTTAAATGAGATCCTTTACACAGGTGCACGGCTCCAAGTTGACCTTTTTGACGTCCTAATATGGTTTCGGAAACATAGGTACATCTTTTCATCGGACATCAAAAAGATGTGCAGGCATATAAAGGTTCACCGAGATGATTCAAGTACCAAGGTATTCTTTGGATGGTAGGTCAACAGATCACCACTTATCAACTTTGCACAGTAACTTATGGCCTTGCTTGTGCCCCCTTATTTGCTCTTACTATAACACTCCACCAAGTAATTGTCGATGAAGGAGATAAATTCCCACTTGCAGTAGATACTTTGAAAAAGGACGTCACGTTGATGACGTCTTTGGTGTTGCTGACACCATTGATCAAGCGCAACAATGTGCTTACGAAGTTCATCAGCTTTGCTTGGCGGGCGGCTTCCCATTAAAGAAATGGAGCAGCAATCTTCCAGAAATATTAAAATACATTCCAACAGACGACCGCCATACTCAAGATCTTTTGCCTTTTCACGATGACACGATTCAAGCGTTAGGACTGCTGTGAAATCCTCCATTAGACAGTCTTCTCTTCCATAGACAATGCAGCCCAACTACAACAGACACCAAAAGACCTGTGCTGTCAAAAATTGCCAAAGTCTTTGACCCGCTTAGATTACTATCTCCAATCCTGATCTCGTTTAATATCTTAATGCAAGAATTGTGGACGCTTAAACTCGGTTGGGATGAACAGTTAGCTTTGTCCCAATTACTCACTTGGCAACATCTTCTGAAGATACTTGAGGACGTCGAAAGCCTGCAAATTCCGCGTCATAGCTCGCAATGTCAGCTACAATCTGCATTACAACTATATCTTGTGAGAATGGATTGAATATCTCGCAGCTTTGCTCCAAAATCAAAGTCGCTCCGTTAAAACGCCTTACTATTTCCAGATTGGAATTAACAGCTGCAGTAATGCTCACCAAACTTGTTGCACATTGTCGTCGAATCTTGAATTTGCAAGAAGTCAAATGATATCTATCGGCAGATTCCTCCATTGTTCATACGTGCCTTAATAGACCCGATGCAGGCAAAAACAACCCGACAGATTGCGCTTCTACGGAATTATCAGCAAGTGAACTCAAAAATCATCGCATCTGGTGGGAAGGTCCAATCTGGCTCTCAGAAAACGTTTTAAAATGGCCTTAATTGAAGCGTCACTCACTAGATACACAACAAGACATTGAACAAAGATGCAACACTACGACAGTTGCGTTAGTCACGACAGATGCCAACGATGCCAACGAATGACAAAACTTTGTCTCCAGACTTCTTCAGTCGCATAAAGAGATCCAACCACACCCAATGAGTTGATTGAAGTGATAATTTACTGGACAAAGAATGTTCAGCAAGAGTACTTTAACAATGAATTGAGTCTTCTCCAGAATTTACAAGAGCTTCTAAAATCGAATGCCGTTATTCGGCTTCTCCCATTTATTGATTCTCAAGTTTTATTACGAGTGCGTGGACGACTACGCAACGGATCCTTAGATTGCATCACCAAGCAACCATATATAATTGCAAAGAATTCTCTGCTGACAACTCTAATTATCCAGAAGGCTCACAAAGAAACTCTCCATAGATCCACGCTAGACACTCTTAACTACACCCTCAATAAGTTTTGGATTCTTGGAGGAAGAGCACCTGTTCGATAATTTTATTCTCAAATGCGTTCTCTGCACTAAAAATCGACGCTCTGAATCTAACAGATAATAGGACAGCTTCCAGCTTCCAAAGTGACTCTATCTCGAGCCTTTCTACACTCTGGAATTGATTATGCTGGCCCTTTTATCCTCAAGACATGGAAAGCTAGAGCTGCTCGCACTTACAAGTCCTTTATAGCCGTATTCATCTGCTACTCAACGACATCAATTCATCTAGAAGTCGTAACGGATTACACCACTGATGCATTTCTTGCTGCATAAAAAAGGTTGACTTCAAGGCGGGGAATCTGTGCATCCTTAAACAGCGACTGTGGCACAAACTTCAAAGGTGCCGATAAGGATTTGAAGAATCTTTTCTCTCAATACTCCGAAGAACTGAAGCATCTTGCATCCTTGATTCCTACTGATGGAACAAAAAGGGAATTCAATACACCAGCAGCACCACATTTTGGTGGGAAGTTTCAAGCTGCAGTAAAATCCTTGAAGTACCACATCAAGCGAGTAGTTGAAGAGAAGACCTTAAGGTGAAACGGTAACTTCCTGCGAACAGTGTATGCAAAACAACTCCCAAAATAATGCATCAATTGAAATTTTTTTTGTTGCATTGTAAAAGGTTAAACGAAATCTATGGCGGGCTTCTCTTGAAAATCCAAATTATTAATATTTTTATTTTTTTCAAACAAATGTTTTATTATATAATTCCGAAAATTTTAGAAGCTCAAATAACGAGAAGCCCGGCATTAGGAAAGTAATAATAAACATACTATAGCCGAAAAAGATTGATTTATTAATTAATTTAGATGCCGTTTTGCACAAGCCCAAAAAAAATAAATCAAGCAAAATAGTTTAGAAAAACCGGTTTTTTAGTTCCGTGATTTACCCCGAGTAATCATTGCTGATCTATTCGTGCATCACAGCTCAATAGTTAAGAATATATAATTAATTTCCATTATTTTTATTTAATGAACTCGAAATGTAAAGTTTAATGTCTTATTAATTCATATTTTAACTTACGTTTTTGAAAATCAACATAAAAATCGAATTTTAGGCTACCTCCGCAAAAACTGTAATGTCGGTCTGGTGGAGACATTACTTTAGACCTTTAGCGAGACGAAACTTCTGCTTATGATTGCTTATTTGAAAAATAATAACATTATATTATCACATCGCTAAATTTCTAAATTGATTGTACAATTCTTAGCTCTTTACAAAATTATAAGAACATAATTTTACAATGTATTCGCGTTCAAATCATCTTTGACTGAAGAATTTTGTACAAAAAAGTTTCGTTTGTGCAAAACCACGTTTAGAATAATGATACAATTTCGTATTTTCTTCAGTTTTCTCCATCTCGGGTGTGCGGGGGGGGGGGGGGGTGAACTCAGGTAAAAGTAGCATAGTCTGATTTCTGAAATAGATGACGCACGCCCTCAAGACTTTAACCTCGAGGCTTTTGTTGCACTGACGGATTACCGGTTATTACTTGCGAACAAACAGGCCGGTCTTCGAAAATATCTCGGTTTCGATTTGAATGGTTACATTTTCAGTTAAAAGAAAATTAATTTCAACAACAACAAAATTCAAAAGAAGAGAAGCATTTTTAACAAAAATAATGAATTTTCAACTTAAATAGATGAATTTTAAACCGAAAAGATGAGTTTTCAAGAAAAAAAGATAATATGTCAATAAAAATTTGAATATTAAAAAATTTTTGTTTTTTAAAATAATGTTCTACCAAAGCGTTAAATTTTAACTTAAACAATGGAATATTATATTAAAATAATTACATATTTACTTCAAAAAAATATATATATTTGAACCAAAACTTTTTTTTTTTTAAATAGTTACATTTTCAAACAAAGTTATGATTTTTCAACTAAAATTATGAACCTTTTACTAGAATAATTAAATTTTCAACCAAAGAGAATAATTCTTAACTAAGATGATTGCATATATAAGTTGAATAGATCAATTTTAAATCAAAAAGTCGAAATTTTAACAAAAGGGTTTAACTTTAAACTGGAATAGTTAAATTTTTAACCAAAAACTGAACTTTGAAACAAAAGGATTAATTTTAAAACAAAAAGATTAATTTTCTTCCAAAAAATAAACAGTTTTTCAAAAGAGCATATGAATTTTCTACTGATGAGGACAATTTTACAGTCAGATAGTGGAATTTTAAACTAAGGAAGATCAATTTTGAACCACAAACGAAATAGTAAAAATTTTTAGTTTAAAAAACTATTTTTTAACAGAACTGATGAATTTTTAACTAAAATTCTGACTCTACAACTCGCATAGATTAACTTTACGCCAAAAAGATGAATTCTCTATTGAAATAGTTACATTTTTACTTTTGAGAAATTAATATCAACAAAAAAAACTCATTTGAAAAAAATAGTTACATTTTCAAACAAAGCGATAAATTTTCATCTCAAATTATGACTCTTCAAACTGTAGTATTTGAATTTTAAGCCAAAAAGATCAATTTTCTACCAAAATAGTGAATCTTTAATTAAAATTTTTCAATTTTTAACAAAAAAGGTACATTTTTAACCACGAAGGTTTATTTCTATCTTCAGCTATAAAAGTTAACTTTCAACAAATAGTTTGACTTACAACCAAGTAATTAGATTTTTATTCCAAGCACATTTTAGTCATCGAAAGACCTAGTAGGGGATATTAGGAACTGAAAAAGACGACTTTCTAAATTTGATTTTTTAAGTAAGAAATATTCTTTCATCAAACAGAAAAAATTATGAACAAACTGTAAAATTATCAAGCAAAGAAATAAATAGTTTTGTAAAAATTGTGCCAGTGATTTTTATTGGTTGAAATACGGATATGCCGATATTTTTCTGATATAATTTTACTGCGATATCAACCAGAGTTGTTTTTAATAAAATAGGTTTAGCACAGGGTTAAATATGTAGTTTTGTTTCCTCTAGAATCAAACCGAAGGGCCTATGACAAAGCCACCGAACGTGTCCTCGGGCAGCGGATAGAGGGTCCCTGTACCAAGGGTTTCTACTAAATATGGCCTAGAACGGTGACTCTGGGATACCGGGCGACCTCTCAGAGTACGCAGCCTTATCCTTGCATGCGGGCCTGGGCAGAAATTGCCAAATGTTTGCCTTATTTCCGATTTGGGCCAGATCGGGCACACAATTTTATGGTTGTTAAATTTGGCCCCGTCTAGACCCCGACTTAACAGCCAAGCTTACCAGTAGATGGCGCTCCATTAATTTCGGGAACTAAAGTGGGTTGACTCCAAATCTCCCAAGTTTCAACGTAAAGTGTCAAGCGTCAAAAATATTTCCATTATTATTTGAAAAAGTGACAAAATAAGTGGGAAAATGCCAAAAGTGAGCACAAGACGAATGCGTAGGTATAGTACACTTTAAAATATTCCTGAATTACGTGTTGAAGACTATAATAAGTAAATTTATTAAGAATGTTAAAATGAAACCTAACCTCGAAATGAGGTTATTTATTTATACTTTATCTGATACTTTCCACAATTAGGTTCAATATAGAAATTGAAAGCAACTTCAATTTAGAAATTAAAACCAAAAATATATTGCAAAACACTTAAATGGCTTATCATACACAAATGCTGGCTGTTATGTTGCGTCGTTTGACTTTTTCCGTTTGCTCGAAAAAAAGTGTCTGGCATACTCCAATTTTTTCATATCGCGATCTGTTAGGTAATCTGATATTTATATTCTCAAATTTTAGTTAAGAAGGTGATATATTCGATTTTAATATTATTTTATTTAAGAATCCCTTTTAATTAAGAATAAGAAAACTAAATTAATATGGGCCCGATCGGGGCCAGGTATGGTTATCTCTGGGCGCAGCGCTTGGGCCCCGATCGGGCGTCGCGTTTCATTTCGAGTCTGGCCCCATCTAGATAGCCTGATTTGGGCCAAATTCTGCCCGATCTGGCCCCGATCAGATCCAAATTGGAATTTCTGCACGGGGGGCTCTACAAGGATGAACGAACCCCTTTCCCTATCTTCTCGTGGGAACAACAATGACAACACCAAACATAGTTGTAGTAAGTGCGGTTCAAAACAACAGAACGCGCAGGGCTCCCGACAATAGGTCGGCCAACAATGCCGACCAATCTAAAGCTGGGGGAGCCAATGAAAATGGATTCAATGCGATGGATCGATGGTATCTCGCGACACTTTAAATGATTTTTCAAAATTTTAAGAAAAATTGGATTCATTTACAAATATTTTTAGGAATTCAAGAGACTTTGCATAGACTTCAAATATTTTAAGCCTTGAAAGCATTTCCGAAAATTTATGGAATATTTATTATTTCTTCTGAAATTATAAAAGACCTAAATATCTTTTGAAAGGCTGAAATGTTTCCAATCATATGTAAAATTCTGTAAAATAAAAAAATATGTATTTTTTTTCAATCTTGTGCATTCTTTTTTTAACACATCTTGAATATTTGAAAATCTTTCATAATTGTCTAATAAAAATGATAAAACTTATATAATTCTTTGAAAAAATACTGATACTTCTTTCCTTGTAAATAAATTAAAAATGTGTGTAACTAAACAAATATCAAAAAAGCATTGATGTGTTACGTCCAAATATTGTTTAATTTATTTCTATACCGCACTTCATCCTGAAAATCTATTTTTATTTACAAAACGACTGTTAAGTTTTTTAAAATAATACAAAAAATGTATATTACGCAACTGCAGTTAGGGTGTGGGAAGGTAAAAGTGTTTAAAATAACGTTACGGAATATGTGAACGATCCATAAAAATAGTACTCGGACATTTTACGATGCATTGATACATTGAATTCATTCTTTCAGAATCTAATTTCAAGAAAAATATAAGTCTTCAGAAAATTTTAACAAATGAATTGTTATTAGAAAATTGAGCAAATTATAAAAATGAGTATAAAAGTGAGCATGCGCGTGCGCGCGCACATAATAATTTAGTATAATATAATTCCGATTAAATCATATTTAAAACTATCTTCAATCCAGATATCAACTATATTTCAAAATTAGATTCTCACTTTGAAACAATTAAAATATAAGTTCTTATCATTGTATAGGTATTTCATCTTGCTGCGTAATTAGTCACTCGCCGAATAAAGAGGCATATCAATTCTTGTAAAATAGTTTGTTATAAAACAAATTTTAATCAAAACATTTGGCGCTTACTATTCAAACGAATTACCATTAGTCGACTAACACTTCAGTATGCACGAAGAGCTCCCCGAGATATCTTTTGTTCAAAAGGTCAAAAAGCCGCCTAATTACGAATATATTTATTCTTTTTTCAAAATCCTGGTCAGTTTTTGCAAACTTGATACTTTTTTCATTATTCCTCTTTTTTCGTACATTTGTGTTTCAATATCTATTGCGCACAAGAATTTAAAACTTGTACATTGTATATGTCAAGATTAGATTTTTTGAAAGCAAAAAAAAATCTTCCAATCAAATCAAAGCTGCTCTCCGTAATTTTTTTTTTGACAGGGCAGTCCTCTGGACTATTAGCTTGTAAATTAAATATCATGCAGGCCAACCAACATATACGTTTTAAAACTACAAGTCAAACCATCGACACCTGTAATTTGGGGATTGTGACAACCACAACCTTCCTTTATTATGCACTGAAAATTCCCCGAAAAGTGCAATGTAGCCTTAAAAAAATTTAAATTTTGTTCTCACGCTACTTGTTAAAATTTCGCGGAACATGAAGCTCCGAAGATTTTGTTTCCAAAAGATACAGCATTCTAAAAAATCACAAAAAATTCGGGTAATTTTCTGGACCCTCTAATTTTTTTCATTAGTACAATTAGCATTTTCTAAGCATAATTAAATGGCTCAGGAATATTAAGAGTAATATATTTTCTTTAACAATTTTTCAAAATTAATTCAACAATTTCAAATTATCTCAAAAATTTTTACTTCAGTGAATCCTGAAAAGTTACTATTTTCTAAAATTATTAACGTAGTTGATTAATGCTAAGAGTGATATTTTTTGTGAAACACAGTTTGAAGTTTAAAAAAAAACTGATATCTTTTAAATAGTAACTAATAATTGCCTAAATAACCAAAAACTGTCTTCCCCGAAAAATCTTGCATTGAACATTTATTAACTGCGAAATTAACCCAGAAAAAATATGTTTCCAGGATTTAATGGAAAAACGATTATTTAAGAAATGAATAATTCTCTAAAAATTTTAAAAATTGTGAAACAATACTGGAAGACCTGCCATTTATTAAATTAAAATAATTCATGTTGAAAAAAATCACAGTTTTTAGAATGGATTTTGCATAAAACTGCTATTTTGCATTTTCGGGGCATTTACCAGGCACATTATAAGAGAATTGTGTTTTTCAACATTAAAAGTTATTGAATGGAAGTTATTTCTATAAAATTTCTTAACAGATTACTGAAAATAAATTTATAAAAAAATTAGGAACAATTGATAATAAGTTAACAAGGAGGAGAAAAATTTTTTAATTTCAAGTTTTTTAAAAATTAAAAGTCGATTAAAATAAGTGCTTGGAAATCTAAAATGTTTTAATTAGGAACGGTTAATTTTTCACTCGCTATTATTTCTGTAATATTAAATTCACTATTTTGGAAAAGATATAAACGCCTTATTGTAATCACTAATTTTTAAATTTTAAAGATTTATTAGCTTGAAATATGACAAACTGGTGCAATTGTCGGCAAATTAAAGCATTTACATTTTTTGCCTTACTAAAAAATCTATTAGCCAGGGCATCTTCATTTTGACCATTAACTTTGGGGTTTCGTTAAAAAATTTCCTTAACAAGAAATTCCTTTCACAGAATCAACAAATCCATCACCACCAAGTTCACACCCTAGACGAGAACAAGGTAATTTGAAAACTAAAATACAATCTAAAACAAAAATAGGAGGAGATTTCCGAAACTTCTAGTTTTTCTCTACATGAAGTGCTATTTAGGCGGATCAAAAGGTATTTAATAAAATAATGTTTACTTAAACTAAAGTGCAATAAACTAATTGTGGCTATCTAGGATTTTATTTGAGTTTCGCCTAATAAATAAAATTAACTGTTATACAATTGTTTGTTTATTTATTTTTCAATCAGGTTACGGAAAAAATTAAATGGATAATTTCGTTTACTTTTCCTGCACAAGTTAAAATGTGAAATTGTGAATTTGCAAAATTATTTAAAAATTCAGTTTCCAGCATGTATTTTACCTAAAACTTTTATTTTATTTTTTTGTTTCATTGTTCAGGTACATTATGAGAGAATTTGGGTTTTTCACTAATATTTACTGACATAAAGTAAAAAATGAAAGAAAGGTTTTTTGTGTTTTGATCTTGAAAATCGAATTTGCGGGTATTTTCACTATTATTTTCGTAATTAGTGAGGAAATATGCGTGGCTGCAACTAGTTTCAAATTAGACGAAGTTGAGTACTTTTTGGAACTGCACTTATTTGAACTCGAAACGCTTTTTTGTGGTATTTAAGGAATATAACAACGTAAAATTTTTGCGTTTACGATTTTCCTTGCAATGTTTGAAAAAGTAAAAATTATTAACTTTAGTAAAAATGGTGGGCTCACATTTCAATTGAAGCATGTTAAATGATAAATTTAGCTATTTCCTAAACCATATAAAATTGTCCTTTTATTCAAAGTGAATAATTTCTTATCATTTGTATTAGTAATTATTATCAATTTATTATTAAATTACTATAAATTATATCTAATCGCTTTTATATTAATGTATACAGACTTGGTACTCAGTAAGGAATTCAGTTTTCTTGTTTAATGATTGTATAAATTGTTCAGCAATTAAATTGCTTTGTTGGAAATTCAACAATTTTGTAGAAAAGTCATACATTCTGGTTAAACATTCATCTATCTATTCTTCTTTGTGACTCAAACATTTAGAAATTTGTACAAAATTTTTGTCTGTCTTCGCTCAAAATTTTGTGATTGGTATTTCATCTCTTTGTGTAGAAATTTCAATACTTGCTTGATACTTAAACTACTTCCTTGGATGTGAATTTTATTGGTAGAAGATCTAAATTCTAGTGGGAAATTCTTTTTTTTAGCTTGACTTCAACGATGTTGTTAAACATTAAACAAAGGAGTTGGAAATTAACTTTTTATTGAAAGTTCTTATTCAAGGTTGAAAATTTAATTACTATGTAGGAATTTCGTTATTTTCACTTTAAAAATTCAACAATTTGGTTGAAAATTGGACTGCTTTTCTTTAAATTCTCTTTTTTATTGTAAATGAATGGTCTTGAATTAAATTTAACTACACCAATTTTTCTTAACAAAAAGTCCCTATATTTCTTTTACAGAATTATCAACCGATCCATCAACATCAAGGAACAGTAGTCCAGGTAATTTAAAAACTGAAATACAATTTAAAGCAAATATTAGAGAATTTTTCCAAAACTTTTAACCTATATGGTCCAAATTTAGAATGATTAAGAATTCTTCTTTTGAATGATTAAGCAGAATTAGTAGAATCGGTTAATTTTTTTAGAAAATTGATTTTCTTTATTGTTATTGTCTTTACCTTTCAACTTTGTCTTTCTAGTAACTCATTTACTAGCAGTCTCCTACTTTATTAAGAATTTACGAGGACTTTAATTGTTTACTATTTTTCAAAGCTAAATAACGTTTATACTCAATGCACTTAATCCTAAATAGCAATAAACATTAGGAATTGAAATTATTTTTTTGGTTTTATATACAATATAGGGTGATGTATCCTATTGTTGGCAGGTTAAAGCAAACTTCCGGCTTTAAGGAAGCAATTAATATAAAAAATTGTGTGTGTGATAAATATAATACTACTGTCTGCACTGCTAATATAATACAGTATCAAATTCTAAGCTTTATTTACCTCAATATGTCCCTAATTATTGACACCCTCGTCATACGAGGGTAGTTCAATAAGTCCTTAGAATGACCAACAGATGGCGCGCGAATCGCTCCAAATCATCTGTTTTCAGTCAGCACCACTCCCGACTAGATAT
>NC_046659.1:156980377-156986210 GCF_010883055.1 Belonocnema kinseyi
TTGAAAAGCGATTGACCAAGTGTATAGAGCTCCAAGGAGATTATGTTGAAAAATTTAAAAAAATTTACCCAAAAAAAATTGTTTTTATACTTCATTCTAAGGGCTTATTGAACTACCCTCGTATGAAAATGAAATGGTGAAGGAATCGGATTAAACTAAACTTTAAAAGTATCACTTAGAAGTAAGTAGTGAAGGGAAAGTTTGTCTATCAATTATTTTTCATTTCTAAACAAATAGTCTGGCTCAAATTACTTAATTATCAGCATCTATCTAGTTCAAATTCAGAGGTTGTGATCCTCGGCTTCTTTTGACTGCTTCAGCAGAATTAGTAGAATCGGTATTTTTGAAAATTGATTTTAATTTTTGTTATTGTCTTCAGCATTTAACTTCCTTTTTCTAGTAGCCCCTTTAGCAGAATCAATAAGATCGTTAATATTTGAAGATTGATATTTTTTAGTCCATAGTCTTTTTGGTTTCTAATTTTTTTCTGTTCCTATCTTCTTGTGCTTTTTCTGAAATTTCATTTCGGCGTTTTCGTTTTTGGTTTTTAGCTTCCCTAGTCTTAGCTTTATTTTTTTTTTAATTGATTTTCCCTCATTCCTAATCTCTCCATGCCTGAGATGTTAAAGCATACATGCCTTTTACCTTCCTTTTCATTTTAGGGTTGGAGGAAAATGCGAATCATCATGAATATTTCCGTTTTTTACCAATTTGAAAGCAATTTCTTGTTCGTGTTAGGTTTAAATCGCTTATCGTCTCAAATTTTTAGAATCGTGTAATATTTCATGAATTGCATGCTAACCTGAAAGCTGAATATAAAAAACTTATTTTCTCTCTACACTATTCAAATCAACCTCATTATTATGCAACACATTTTCAGAAGTGTTAAAAATTACATCCAAGATTCTTTTTCTAAATTTAAATCAGGCAGTAATTTTTTTGGACAGACTACTTGTGAGGGATACATTAGACTGACTTGTGGTTAAGTTTACATCGCTGAATTGCGAATTTACTCTTATTTCTGAATAACATATATCACTAAATATAATTACTTACTTAATTCTTCTCAGTACTGCTCCAGTAATTTACTTTAAAATCTTGTTTTACCCTTAATTCGGTCTTTCATTCTGAATTTTACAAAACAACGAGCGAACATCACCATACTTTTCCCGATTGCCAAGAATAGAAATCATTGCAGGAGCATAGAATCCAATTCTTGGCGGCGGAGGGGGGGCAAGAATTGCATGCAGTGCTTTAGATTAAACATTTATGAGCACCTCTTATTATTTATTAAATAAATTATCGTTAAATCTTACTTATTTTTTTATTAACAATTTTAACATTTCCTCGAAATGTGCTGAACAGAAAATAGTCACTTCCGTTAATTATAACTTTATCTGACCTTTATTATTGTTTAGCATAACATGAATACATATTACTATAAAAAAATGTCTTAAATCTTAAAAAAAAATAAAAAAACAATTTCCTATTTATCTCTATTCTCGTATTATTTTATAAAATCTAGAGAAGGGTGCCAACAATTGGGGTGAGGATGCCAAGAATTGGTACTCTTACCCTATTAAAGTGCAATAAACCAATTAAAACTATTTTAACTTGTATAGATATTTCAATGTTTATCCCATGAATCAAGTAAATTTTAATGGATGGAGATTCCTAATTTTATTTGAAAATCGGTTTTTGTTTATGTTAATTTTTTTTAGAATTAATAGGATTTGTATATTTAATAAATAATACAGACTGCTTTATATATTAAATCAATCTCTGTATTTTCTATTCAAGACACAAATACGAATTATCTATGATTTTACTTAAAAATGAATTTTTTTCCGGATACAATTTTTTCTCTAGAAAAATATAACTTCTTTGTTGAAAATTCCACTAATTAATTGAAACTCAACTTCTTATTGTTCAAAATTAATATTATGGGGTTAAAAGTTTAACTCGTGTGAAGAAAATTGGCCTTTTCCGCTTAAAAAATGAACACTTTGATACAATATGGTACTATTTGATATAAAATTAAACTATTTTATGAAAAATTGACTACACAAACTTTTTATTAACAAAGAGTGACTATACTTCTTGTTGAAGAATCATCAACATCAAGGTCACTCAGTCGGGGTAATTTAAAAACTATAATACAATCTAAAAAAATTATATTTACACCATTAATTTTATAATATTCGATTCGCTAGAAATTTTAATGTTTTGTAGAAAATTTGTATTTTTCTATTGAAATTTCAAAAAATTGGTAGAATAATAAACGGTTTGTTTAAAAATTTACGTATTTTCTTGAAAATATATTTTGTTTGATAGAATATTTTTGTATTCGTTGAAAATGTCAATTTTTATTTGAAAATTAATCTTTGTTACTTGAGGAACCGAGCGTTTGGTTGAATGCAAAATCCATGACGAAGACAGTATTACTTAGGAACTCAGAGGTCACTCATTATTATACCTATCATAATTAATTTACTATTTTAGGAAAAATACATGCTTGCCATTAATAATAATTTTTTGATTCCAAAGAATGGCTAGAAATATCACAAAAGAATACGATTTTCGGTAAACTAAAAAGTATATATATTTTATCTTATTCAATGAAAAACAGATTAATAAGAGCATCTTTATTTCGACCATTTACATTGGGGTTTGTTGAACCATTTTGTTAACAAGAAATCCCTATATTTATTTTTAGAGAATCATTATCATCATTCAATCCGTCATCAACAAGGCCACGCAGTCCAACAGAACCACGTAATTTATAGACTGAAATACAATCTAAAACAAACATTAGAAAAAATTTTCATAACGTTTAGTTTCTTTACTGCACAACGTTCCACATGGTCTCTATGGGATTTAGAAACAAAATTCGAAATTTAATTTTATAGAAACTTATTAGTAGCCTCATAATTTATTATATATTTCAGTATTTTTAATATACAAAAAATTTTTAATTCGTGAAATATTTTTTAATTCAATTCTTCTAACTTGGTTAGGTCCAGGAGATCCATCAAAGAGAATCTCTATGCAAGAGAGAAATGCAATTTTGCGTATGTTGGGCTGCACTATTTAGTTAAAATTCTTTAAAAACTATCATCACACCCATTGATCAAACCATTGAGTTCACTGTTAGAAATTTTCAGAAAATTCCGACACATTTAAGGGCATGTGATACTTAGAAAATTTGTAACTTTACCAGTTTTAGGTTCCCCCGGCTTTTTTTCTAAAATAATAAATATTTTGTCTTAAAAAATTGGGAAATGATAGCGAACATGCTAACGGACGTCCCCACAAACTTTTTTATAGGTTCATTCAAAAAAGTTTTAATTTAGCAAAATGTGATTAATTTGCATAGCGCTTAGGAAATAATATCGATTTTTTGAGTGTTAGATTCCCCCGGCTTTTTTCCTAGGATAAGAAATATTTTGCCTTCAAAATCTGGGAAATTATAGCGAACATGCTAACGGACGTCCCCACACACTTTTTTGCATTTTTTTATCAACAAATTTTTGATATTGCTAACAGCGCGCGTTTATATTTCGAGGTTATGTGTGTTACAATTCACCCGAGCGTTACTTCCAAACTACACAATATTTTGTGCCGAAAACTTTGGACTTACAAATAAACATACTAACTAATTTCCCGGAACTGACCGTGTTTGCAGACAATCAAAAAAGTTTATTTCATAAATAATTTCCAGATTATCGGAAAGGCAGAGATGAAAAATGACGTAACCTTAAAATAATGCATATGCATAAAATTTGTATTTTGCACAACAATTTTTTTTGTTATTATTCCTCAAAAAAGAGTGGACGTCCGTTATGATATGTTATAGCATCTCCGAATTCAGTTTTAAAAAATTTTTATTTTTGTGGAAAAAAAGCCGGGGAAACTGTAAGTATCACATGCCCTTAAAATACCAAAGTAACTGAACTTTACGAAATTAGGTTGCTGAAAATGAAATTCCGTAACTTTTATAGTAAATTTACTAAATTGTTATTTAAATTCAGAAGCAGTTTGTGAAAATTACGTATATTTTTTAAAATTCCTAAGCGGTAACAGAAATATAAGTTATCGTGAAGTAAAGAAATGCGCAGTTGCATGCGCACTCCTCGCTTCTCGAGCGCGTGCGGCTAGCAGACGAAGCATCAAGGTTCAGTATTGGTGGTAATCGGCGGTTAGGGAAACTGTCATGTAAAATAAATTTGAAATGTTTTCAATTTCAATTTGAAATTAGTTTATTTCGTTAATAAAAGATTCTAGGTTAAAAATATTACAAGTTTATGATTTTGTTCTTCGAATATTAATATTGTCAGGGAAAATAAAAAATTGGTCAGTGGAAAATTAGAGAAAATTAAAAATTAAGTTTTGCGGTAACCGCATGGTATAATATTCTTTTCAATGATTTGTTTGCCTTGTATTTATATTTATTTGTTTTCAGTGACTTTCTCCACAATATCACCTTTCTACTTATAAACTGTATTACTTGTTTGATAATTAATCAATTTTTGTTGAAAAGACATCCCTTCTGGTTGAAAATTGCATTTTCTGCTAAAAATTCAACTACTTTCATAGAAAATTAACTTATTTTTTAGATCTCATATTTCAATGCTAAAAGGTTAAATTCAGTAATTCCATTTCTGGTGGAAAATTTATTTTTTATATACAAATTCATGTTTTTGGCTAAGGATTAACCTATTTCGTGGAAAGTTCGTCCATTTTTATTGAATGTAATTCTTTGACAATTCGCTTGTTTTGTAAAAAATTCATTTTCATGTCCAAAATATAATTTGATATATAATTTGAATAATTTAACAAAATTATGTGTTAAAAGTGACATGGAATCATAGCACTTATTTATTTTTATTATATTATAGTATTAAATGAAATACGAATTAATTACAATTAGACGAAAAGACATAAATTTTATTTCAATATTAGCAAGACTAACGCAAACATTAGAAAACAGTTTCCCTTTCATAATTTTATTTATTATTTTATGGCGACAAATAAACGCCTTACGCAACGCTAATTGAAGAAACAGTGGAACATATATAGTACTTACTATTTAAAAATATTTAATTAACTGAAATTCGTAACGGCTGTTAAAAGTGTTATCTTAAAAATTATTCAAATTAAATTTCTAAAAAATCTTTTCAATCAATTTTTACAATTTCATTATATAACATCATTTCTTTGAAAAAAAATAATACAAAATAAGAATGAAATCTTTGTTTAAACTGCAAGTCTATGTTTAAATAGTTTTCCATGTGATGAAAATCGTTGTTAATCAATGTATCTTTGTTGATCGAACTTCATCTCTATCGAGGTTTTTTTTTAATCTGTTCAAATATCTAAGCAGAGGTGAAACTGATTACGCCATTTGATTCTAACGAAAAAATTACATTTTCTTCCTATCTCGGCCGAAAATTCGAGTTTCTTCCCGGCGTATCTTTACCGAAACCTACCGTTCCTTCCCGCCCTGCGCGCCATCTAACGAATCGTATAGACACTGCTATCTCGACTCTCGACCATGAGGATTTCTAACCTAAGCTGAATTTTGTTGATTTTGTTGAAACGAAAAGTCGAGAGGTGTTCGTATTTACTACATAATATTTGCGTATTATGTAGTAAACTGTTATGTGTTATTATTGTAAGCTAAATTGTTACGACGAGAGGTGTTCGTATGGACAGTAGTGATGACATCTGGTCAACCAACAGTCAATTTTACCTCTGGAAAAGGAAAGCAAATGTCATCTGTCTCTGTATTGACTGAAAATAATCAAAACAAATCATACACACATTTTACTGA